>NW_027496871.1:0-191029 GCF_021521415.1 Bidens hawaiensis | reverse complement strand
ATCTGAACCGTTTCATCCTTTGACTTCAGGAAATATACCCAAGGAGTATCGAGAGAAATCATCAGTGATCACCAAGCAGTAAGATGTTCCTCCTAGGCTTTTTGCATTCACGGGACCAAAGAGATCCATGTGAAGTGTCACACCCCGACTAGGTAGTTGCGGAAGCGTAATACGGGAATGTAACAGATAACACTGGTATCAACAACATTGTTTATAAGGAAATTCATAACTAATTTACATCATAATACATGGGTTGGTACTAAGTTTACAAACTAGATGTGAAAAACACATAACCGTTTACGAGCTTCTTATATAGTATTACATCTGCGTCTATTCACAGCTATTCAACTTTCCTCCTAACACCAAGCATGTAAGCAAATCATTCCACTTTTGCTTTACCTGAAAAGCATGTTAAAACGGGTCAACTACGTCTAGTTGGTGAGTTTCAAGTTTCACGAGTATCAATGAAATCAGTATACGAGTTCGTAAAGTTTACAGTGTGTATGTATATATGTCTGTGTATGATGCATTATACTAAGCCACAAGTGAAACCGAAACGAGCTATACTGCATGGCCTCTCCTGCCCATGCACTCCTGTTGGCATTTAACAGCCAATTTGCCCCATGTATGTACTATGTCTAACACCACATAGCAGTATGTAAATATATAATGACAATGTGCAACTGGTTTTTACATATGTTCCGGCTTACCCCCACCGCTCTGTCACAGTTGGGTTTGTCAAACCGATAGTACTATCCACACGCCACCGGCACGAAGTTAATCACTTGTGTTTGTGGGGACTTGTCAAGTGTTAGTACTTAGATAATCCCACATCATCACACGTTTTCAAGTATAACAGTTTATGTAAACATGCTTTTCACCCCAAAAGTTCGTAACACAGTTTAGAAAGTGGGGGTCGTGAAACTCACCTTATTGTAGTTCGCACAGAAATTACGTGTCAGATAGTCAGATGTCTCGTTTATAGCCTGATTCCTATAAACGGTATCGTATCGTTAATACTAGTACAGTGTTCCAGCTAAATCGGGCTGTATAGATAATCTGGGTATAGCTGTTAGGCCCAGAACATGACCATAGTCTTAGATTGTGACGTTGTATACTATGAAATGTTTAAAACTGGATTTGGCTCAGTTTCACCGTTTTCCGAGCCTAGCTCAGTTGATCGTTTATACGTTTCGGGATTAGGTAAGATCACACAAACTTAAGTAAATATATTGATTGATAAAATGATTTGATTTATGAAAGAATTTTAAGGTTTCAGTGTCTGGTTTGATTGCAGGGTTCGTTTCCGTTTTCATACGGGTTTGATTATACAAAACGCGTACAATCCACCCGAATTGTCCGGAATTCTCGTAAAAAGTTCGTTTTTATCAATATCATTCAAAAATATGATATTTGACCACTTTTGACATTTTGACATACCAGTCAGTCCGTTAAACACAAAACTGCCGGTTTCGTTAAAACAATTATAATTTAAATCTTTAATAAATCATAACTAAATATGTAATTACATATAAATTATGTAAATTTTTGTAAAAATACATTAAGACATGGAGAATTTTATCAAAATATTTCCAGAAATTTTATGATTATTTATTTATTTATAAAAATTCATTTAATAGGTTAGAATCATGTAATAAATGACCCGTTTATATTAAACGACCTCCGAAAAATCCCATAAATTTTTACCAAGGTTTAAATGTGACTATATAGCCCCTACAAAATTTCCAGAACCTAACTCTTTTGACAAAATGCCTTTTTGTGCGTTTTTCGGCTGTTAAAACTTGGTTAAACCATGGCTGCACAAACCATAGATAGACATTTCCAATGATTCCCAAACTTTACCAGTGATCTTACCATCCCATATCAAACTCCAAAACCAAGTTTCATAATTTTTCACTGTGTTTAGCTATTTTTCCCAAATAAACGCCCATAAACGGGAATAAATTCACCAAATATTCTCCGTTTATCGAAAAATTACCAAATTTGAACTGGGACTCATTTATATGATCCCTAATGTCCCTGCAAATTTTCACAAGCTAACAAAAAGCACGTCACAACCTAATACTAAACAGCCCCTAAACGAGTATTACGGGTTTACCTTGTCGGTTTTCGATGAATTTTGCTAGCTTAAACGACTTTCCGGGTCTCGGGTTGCAAACTCAGTATATCTACATATCATATAACATCAAACCAAGCATAAATCATCCATGTAACAGCCTTGATAATTAGGGTTTCGGTTTTGGGTTCAAACCGAACTTTCTAACCGTAAAAACGTTGTATTCATGTTCTAATCCGCGTTTTTGACCAAAAAAGTATATGTTCCAGGTTTGTAAACATGTTTAACATCAAAACATAATTTTACTTGATTTTTAGGGTTTTTGGATGGTTAAACATGTTTAACTCTAATCAAAACATGTTTATATGATAATCATATGGATCAAACTTTGTTAAAACTTGTTAGAATTGAACCTTACCTTAGGGTTTTTGAAAGGAGGTTGAGAGAACAGGGGCTGGAGCTGCTGGACTTGAAAATGTGTTGTATGTTGTATTGAATGAAACAAACTTAGGAATGAAGTTATATAAAAAAAATAATGTGTAGTATGGTGGGCAAATTCCGATCGGGATTTTTAAATGGCCCTTAATGGGCTGTTTTGGCCCATTACTCCAATCACACAAGCCCAAACATGAAAAGGCCACTTCAAGTTTAGTTCGGGTTCGGTTTTTCGCAAAAAAATTAATTCGGGTGTGAGAAATAACGTAAAAACGTGTGTTTTTCAGCTTGTTTTTGTAAAATAAGAAAAACGTACTGACTCGTTGTAAAATTCCAAAATATTTTCACGGATGGCTTAGAACATGTCATATAAGTGTTTTATAAATCTTTTTCGGCTTAACGGATGCTACAATGCTTGTTTTGATATTAACGATTGCGTTTAAGCTTATAGCGTATCGATAAACGAAACCTTTTTCGTTTAGAGAGTTTTAAACGTACCGAGGCCTAAATATCAATATGTTAGCCTCTATAACATATATATAACTCGTATATGACCCCTCAGTATGTATACGGGTCATAGTTAGTATCGGTCAGTTACTCGTTTAAGCACTACGAATTAACCGATTTATCGTTTACTTGTTACGTAAAGAATATAGTGTACCTCGTTTTGCCATGAATGTCACATGAAGTAAGTCTAGGGTACTAAAAATTGAGTTAACCTTCTTGGTGCGATGGGATTTCTTGTGTTGCTTTCCCTTTTTGCACGATAAGCATTGGTCTTCAAAGTTGAAATTCTTCAAGGGAACACCCAGCACAAGCCCATTCTTGACAATGTAGTTAATTTTTCGAAGATGAATATGCCCCATTCTCCTATGCCATAACTCGGACTCCGATTCAGTTGCTTTCGACAGAAGACACGATTCTTCTGTGGCCATCTCAGTCGACCTCATGTCCATACGTATTCTTTTCTCTTGGAGCCTTCATAACAATCCAATCCTCTGGTATCTTGAAACCAGGATATAGCACGATCGCTTCATTCTTGGTGAAATGCACGGTGTAGTCTTTGTCACAAATCTGCGAAACACTCAGCAGATTGTGCTTCAGTTCTTCAACAAAATTTACTTTCTCTAACGTCATCTTTCCGTTAGTCACCGTCCAAATTCCTGTAATCCTTCCACCGCTCTCTCCAGCGAAACTCACTCTTCCTCCCTGAACAGGTTTCCAATCGTGTAACAAATTCTTGTTACCCGTCATGTGCCGGGAACAGCCGCTATCCACAACCCATTGATTGTTTGCAGCCCTGTTCAACTGTTCCTGCACGATTAAAGCAGATGATTAAAATTTGGGGACCCAAGACCTATTGGTCTTGGGTCGATACATCCCGTACCTTGGCTGTCCAAAGTTAGTTTCAGAATAATTCCTGTAAGACCTAAAAGGATACCTTCTTGGAGTTTGATTATGAGGCCATCCAAACGTTCGAGAATTAAATGAATTATTACTTATCGTTTGGTTGTTAGCAGTGAAAAACTGAGATCTTTTTCTTCGAAAACCTGATTTAGTTTTACCACTATTGTAGTTACTGTTAGTTCTGTTTTCAGTTTTTGAAGGCCTCACACCTCTGAATCTCCGCTTCAGAGGGCAATCAGCAATTAGGTGTCCTAATTGATTACATTTGAAACAACTCCTGTGTTCAACTTTCTTTTCAACAGTTGTTTTAGATGATGAGGCTGCATTACTACCCGTTTGTCTCACATATGGTGGGACATACGGGTTTAGTGGAGATTTCTTTCCAGTTGTTTTATTTTTCTTTCCACTTTTTGTTAACACTGCCTTTTCTTTTGTCTCACTCGACTCTGATGACTTGTCCGAGTTTGATGAGACATGACTAGGAGCAGAAATTTTAACACTCGAAACAGGCTTACTTGTTTCGCCTTTACTAACTTCTGGTTCTTTACTAGTTACCTTAACCGGAACTGTCTGACTATAATCAACATCAACAGATTTCTGATTACTAGGATCATAAGTGTAATTATGATTGTAAGGTGGTGGAACTTCATGATAACCAATTCCTCCCCTTTTAACTAGGGAACCTTGATCACTAACGAGGTTATCAAGTATAGCGGTGGAATTTCTGAATTTCTCAAGTTTCCTGTTTAGTTCCACCACTTTCACCTGGTGATCAGCTATCTGTTTATCCCTTTCAGCTATTAGTTTGGTTTTCTCTTCTAATACTTCATAGCTAAGATCAATTACTTTAATTTTTTCATCTAGATTTGCTTTAAGACTCCTAATATCTTTCTCACTAGCTTTTATTTTCACTTTATAACTGTTTTCTCTAGCTTTAGTGAAATGATGATCTTCTTTTATGGTTTTAAATTGAGCATCCAAACTAACATACTGATCAGTTATAGTTGTCAATTGTTCAGACAGATTTTCACACTTAGTACAAGGGAGTTTAGTACTTACCTCGGTGAGCTGATCTTTCACATCTGCCATGTGAGCTTCATTTTGAGCTTCTGCCATGTAAGCTTCACTTTCGCCAGTCACTTTCTCAGTATCTGCAGGTTCGATGTCCGCCAAATTAGCCTGTTCGAACACATCTTCAACATGCAGATTCCAGTTATACTCCCCATTCTGTCTGGAAATCATGGCTCTATTATCATTACCACCCCCATTCTGGTGTGTCGACCTGTTCTGACTACGTTCAACTCTCTCATTCGTGCACTCCTTCGCAAAGTGGCCATTCTGTTGACAGTTGTAACAGCGCACCTTTGACTTGTCAAAACCAGGTCTCTCACCAACAAACTTCCTTCCTGTCTTCTTCATAAACCTCTTAACCCTTCTCACAATCATAGCCATCTGCCACTGCAGATCCATCTCTTCCAGATCATCAGCATCGATCTGATCATAGTCTTCCTCCAATATTGCTGGATCAACAATCTTACCCTGAATGTAACTTTCATACGAAGCAATAAAGGATGCATAGAGAGCAAACTGCTGTTCAGCAGATTTAACACTCATGGGCATCCTTGAGTAGCTGTTATTCGAAACACTTGGGGTAAAACTACTCTTGGTTGCTTGAGGGTTAGAAGCATTTGATCCTCCAGCTACAAAGCACACATCACCATTCATGTTGAGAGATACATGACCTTCATGTGTTGAGTTAGCGCCCGACTCTTCCTTTGAGTAGTAAGCAGACGAATCAGACTTCGAACTTGAACTTGTATTAACCTTTGCACCATACATTCCTGGATCTTGAACCTGATCAGTAGGTGTCTCTTTTCGAACCATGTTTAGTTCAAAAGTTCGTAGCTTGTTAACTGCTGTTTCCAGGTCATAGTCGGCAAAGTCTTTGTCTTCTCTCATCAACACAGTGTACATCTCCCATTTCGGTGGGAGAGCATCAAGAAGCTTTTCAACAATTTCATCTTCTTTGTAAGCAATTGAATAATTGTTGAGTTTGGTCATCAGATGATAATATCTAGTGATGATATCATCAAGTGATTCATTCTTCAAATACTTGAAGACCGAGAACTGGGTTTTAAGTAGTTTAATCTTAGGTGCACGGATTCCCACATTACCCTCAAACCGGTTTTCAAGCGCTTCCCAAAGCTCTCTAGCAGTTTTATTCTTTCTGAAGGTGTGTAGAATCTCTTGTGGAAGAGCCATTGTAATCGCTGCATGAGCCTTGCTTTCAGCCTCATACATTTTCTTCTCTTCTTCTTCCATCTCTTTGTATTTCTTTATCTGATCACGACCCTCATACTCAACAGTAGGTGGAATGCAACCATCTTGTATGCATACCCACATTTTAGCATCTTGGTACTTAACATATTGTTCAAAACGATATTTCCACGCTATATAATCGGTTTTCTTAAGCATCTTTGGTGCCTTTGTAGCCGAACCTGCTTCCACTTCCATCTTCACCAGTTCCGTAATGTTTATTGAAGACATCTTTCACGAAACCCAAAGAAACTCGAAAAATAAAAATTTTATTTTAAACAGTACTGTAGGCGAAGTTGTGGATAACTTCGCTTAAGTCTGAACTTCGCTGATTCTGAACTTCGCTTCCCGTTTTAAATTCGCCTGATTCGGCGAAGTTGTGTATAACTTCGCTTAAGGTAAGCGAACTTGAGAGGTAGGCGAAGTTATGGGTAACTTCGCTTGAGATAAGCGAAATTGAGAAGGTAGGCGAAGTTGTGGATAACTTCGCTTAACCTTATATCTTCGCTGAAACCCTACGAACAGTGATGGCAACTTCGCCTGATGAACACGATGAATATGCAGGTTTGATTTCTGGATTTTACGAGGTTTGTGAAGGTGTAATGGGTTGTTTATGATTGTAGGAGGTGAGTAGGACACAAACACTCAGAAAACTTGTTCCGCGAATAGTCGAACGGAACGATTTCTACACCCGCGTGATAATCCCGAACCACACAATCGAGCAAAAGCTCTGATACCAATTGTAGGTTCCCAGCTGGATTTACACGAGATATCTCGTTCTACGTAGGTGCGGAATCCCTACGTAAGACGTTACGAGCGTAGAAGACGATACGATTAAACATACTTTACAATAAACAAATACTCGTTATTTTGCAACCTTAAACACGTGATATCAATCACTAATACTGGACTCGTAACACGTAAACTGAATACCCTGATTGAATCCTTCCTAATCTCTACGCCGTAACCTAGGACATATATATCACGACAACTTCGCCTGGCATGTTCAGGCGAAGTTGTCACTAACTTCGCTTAGTTCACAAGTTCGCCTGTATCAGCGAACTTGTGAGCCAACTTCGCTTACATACAAACACAAATCCAAACGACTCGATTACAGACACTAGACACTGAACTACTAACATCATGTACCAACAAGACTAAACTGTTTAATTTAGTTCCCGGGCATACCTGATGTTTGAATTTGATTATCCTAGCAATCTTTGTGCTCACATCGGATTTCCGGGCAACCTTTGAAATTTTAGACTATAGCACACTTAGGTGTTTTTTGTTTAATTCCAAGCATGCTATGTGTTATTTGTGATTATGATTTCTTTGAAATTACAAGTATTTCCAGGCAGACCTTGTCTGCCAGACACACTTTATATTTCGGGAACACAGTATACTTGGTAATTTCAAAATTTAACTTTCGGGTACACTGTCTGCTTGATATCTTTTCGGGCACACTTTATACTCTAGTAAGGTTATTCGGGTATACTTTGCATAAGAAGATTGTTCGGGCACACTAGGAGGGTTGCTCGGGCACACTGTGCATCAAAGTATGCTTGATTGAATGTGTTTCTTATACTGATAGGGTTTATACTAATTTAGGAATTTTAATTTAAAATTGAGAAATTTATATGGGTATCTTAATTGATTCCTAACAAGATTGCTTATTTGATGATTTTATACTCGATTATCTATCTTGTGATTTGGTTCTCAAGAAATCTGGTTTTCGGGTAAGCTTTCTTCATTATATCTTGAATTTAAATTACTTAATTTGACCAAGCAAGGTTTGTAAGTGGAAGGTACCTAGCAAACTTTGTCAATTTAAATAATGAAAATTTTACCAAGCATAGTTTGACATTTTGATTGTATCGGGAAAGGTGTAGTTGTTACTGTTTTAAATGTATAAGGTTATTATGTTTGACAGCTAATAATTCACTACACGACAAATGCATTTAAAACCCACTTTCAAAAGGTATATAAGAGGGAGTTAGAGATATTTTTCAACATTATTTTTCCCTCTCTCTCTCCTTCCACTGCAACTGCTTATTCACAAAGTAACCTAAACCGACTTATCACATTCGTTTTTAATACAAACCCTAACTCTAATAAGCCCTCTGATTCCGACTCGGTAAGCGATCATAATGTTTTTTCCGATAACGATTAGACTCTAATGGGCTTTGATTGTGTATTTATATGCTAACATTCTGTTTTTGTGTTTAGGTTATAAATTTGTCGAAGAACAGGTTCTTGATAATTTTTCTCGCTTTCTTCTATATTTTTATAACTTGAAACTACTCAAAGTTGTGAACTTTAAGACTAATTTAACTTTGAATATGTTTGTTTGTGTTGTTCAGATATGGCAGAAGAAGAAAATCAACCTAAATATGTCTTTGAACAGAAGCACAATATGTGTGCCTTGCTGCAAGTCACCCCTGACAATGAGCCGGTGTCAAGGTTTATTACTTGGATAGCAAGATCAAATGTGAGTTTTGCTTTTACTGAGTGCTTAATCATTTATAGAAATCATTCACTCGATTTCTGGGGCTCTGCAAGACTGGTTGATGATATAAATGGTCAGAGAATAGAAGCAACTATTGCAAGACAAGAAATACAGACAACCGAAAGAATGATCAGACGATGCATCCAATTACACGATGATGACCATAACCCTATAAATTTCAACACTGATCATCTGATGAGGATCTTTGAACAAACAATGGGATATCAGGGGACGGTACATGATGGGCAATTTCAAAAGGGAATGTTCCCTCTGTTGTACATATTCTTAATTCATCATGTGATACAGGGGTTTGCTCCAAGAAAATGATCATGGACTCTGATGAGTCATGATTTAGAAAATTCCACTGTTGGTATCATATATGATCTACTGTTCAACTTTTCAAAGATGATATCTGAAGGCATGATAGGAAACTTGAAGAAGGCCGAAGTTGATAGATTTCTACAATACCCCAGATTCATACAGATAATATTTAATAGGGAATTACAAGACTTACCTACTATTGGCATTACACATCGGTTACACATTCCCGACACATATAGAAGAATTGTAAATCCAGGAAGGGAAAGCAGATTAAATCCCAACATCCCATTTGAAATTTTACCATGGTTGTTGAACCATGAGTTGGAGATTATGCCAGTACCTGAGTTGAGCTCAGAGGAGGAAGAAGGGGAAGATGATGTTGAAGATGATGATGATGATTCTGATAGTGAAGATACTGATGATGATGGTAATGAAGGAGGGGCTGGAGTAGCCATGGATGTTGATGTACTTGATCAGGGGGAGCAACATGAAGAACCAGAACAACCATCTCAGACATCACCACATCAACCTTTGCTCACTGACCAACCCATACCATCAGCACCACTAACTCCACCACACCAAACCACTCAATCACCTACCCAAACCTTAACCTTGAACCATCCTGAAACATCAATTCACACATCAACTCATACATCCCCAACATCACAAACACCACAAACCATTAGCCCAATTCAAACATATTCTATTATTTCAAGCACACCCCATACACAATCAACACCACAACCCATTATCCAAACTCAAACCATAAACCAAGAACAACCTGAATATGAACCTTTCTCTACATCACCACCTACAACCCCACATACTAAAACAGACCTATTTCAAAGAAATTTGGATTTAATGAAAGAAAATGTGGAGCTCAAGAGGAGGAATGAAGAGGTGACAATGGAGAATGTAATGTTGTTAGATCAGTTGGTAAGGGAAAAAATGAGAATTCAAACCCTGGAGTAGGAGGTTGAGAAGACCTCTGTTGCCCCAAAACAGGGGGAGAATGTAAATATGCCAACTGACTCTATGGTAAATGTTGAAACTGCGAAGGATACAACTGTAGAGACTGTTGATGGTTTGAAATCTATATTAATTGCATATGATGATGAGGAGGACAGTGATGAGAGGAGAGTAGAGGATGTTGATTATTAAGCAGATTCTTCTGATAAAGGAGAACAAAATTATGATATGAATGATGAAGTTATGAATGTGGTAAAGAGTGAGGAGGATAAAGAAATGAGAAATGAAGAAGAGACTGGGAATGATATTGAAAATTAAATGATGAAGATATTGGTGTATTGACTGATGTTGTAGATGAAGAAGTGAATGATGAAATGAATGAAGAAGATGCTGCTACTAAGGAGCTAATACTTACTGAATCTGAACAACATGAAAGCTCTAAGACTGTAGAGTATGATGAGGAAATGGATGAGTTAGATAGAGATATTGATAATTTCCCTCCAGAAAAAGAAGAAGATATGAAGAAAAGACTGGACAAGGGAAAGCAAAGGTCACTGAAGAAGAGCCTGTTAAGGCAAATCCAATTAAAGTCATCCTATTTAGAGATGATGTAGACGATTCTACTGCTGCCAGGAGAGAACATGAAAATATTTTGAGAGAAACAAGGGAGAGGGAAATCTTGGCCCAAACCTTGACTCCAGATGAGCCGGCAGAGCATGAAGCAATGATCACTCAAGCCAATGTGGCCAAAATAATAAATGAAGATGTGACTGAGGATCAGGTGGTTATAGAAGCTCTGATTAAGTTCAAAAAAGTTGAGGAAGCTGATAACTCCCTGGCTCTGGTAGTAAGTGTATTTGCTCAAACTACAAGCCAGTCTCAGCAGGAACCTGAAAAGGAACCTAAAAAACAGAATGAAGAATCAATTGAGGAGATGTTGGCTAAAGAATCAAAGATACATGAGAATGTGGGAAGATTTGCAAAGACTTATTCAAGAAAATGGAAAACCACTGATCAAGATATGAAAGATGATTTGAATGTAAAAAGGGGGAAATGGGATGAAAAGAACAAGTGTTATGTAGAAACTCCTGATGATGAAGATATTCCAATCAAGGCAGTCCCTCTACAAACATTTAAACCAGGTGAAAAGCTGGCTGGTGTTCCTGATGTTCCAATTGTGAGTGAACGAAACCAAGAACATCCAACCTCTAATGAGCACAAAATCGATGTAGTCAATGAATCAAGAGAAGAGGAGGATGAGTCTGATGAATCTGATAATAATGATGACAATGATGGAAAAGGTGCTGAAGCTGCCAGTGTTGTGTCCCCTCAAGTCACAATGACTGCGGAGCAAAGGGCAAACATTGAGATGAGTATGATGGAAGCTAAAAGGAAACATCCATTGGTTGTGAAAATGAGAAGCTTTGGTATAAGCTTTGAAACTTTGGTTGCTATGAATGATGATGAATTAAAGCAAATATTAGAAAAGGAAAATGACACTATCAAAAAGCTTATGCAATAAATGAATAGAGATGCCCAGAAATACAGAGATTTTCTAAGGAAGCATGGTTTTTCTGAAAAAGATTTGAGTCACTTCAAAGTTGAAAAACTACAAGATCTCTATAACAGTGAAAGAAAAATATGTCAAAGAAAATGAAGAGATTGAAAAGATTGAAGGTTTGAAAAATAAGTTTGGAGGAATGTGTGGATACCTATTGGAAAAAGGGTTGAAGCCTGAGGTAGTTGAAAAGTTATCAAAAGAATTAGTGTTGGATCAATACAACAAATTCAAAAGAAAAGAAAAATTGAAAAGAGTCCAACCTGAACTCCCCACTGAGCAATCAAAAGGTGAACAAGAACCTCCCAAAAGGAAGAGAAAATTAATGACTGTAGGGGAGAAACAAAAAGTTCAAGCAGAAAAAGAAAAATCAAAAGAAGCACCTGATGTTGAATCCCCAATCCTAGAGGAATCAAATTATGAAACAGCTGATGAACCTATAATTCCTTGGGAGAATGAAGAGATGATTAAGATATTGAGGGGTATAATGATAAATCAGAGGGGAATGGATGAACCCACTTTTAATGCCTTAGAAAAGGAAGATTTGAAAGAACTTTTCTATATTCAAAAGGCTGACTGGAAAAAAGCTCTGAGGGAAGGTGAGAACCCTAGAAGCTTTATTGATGGAAGGTTTGTGCATGCAGGATTGTCAAAGAATTCTGGGATAGAGAAGATGATGATTATTCTCAAAGAACAAGCAGGACATGACCTTGTTGAACTTTCCAACCTTCCAACTGAAATGGTAGAGTCAATCTACATCAAAACATTCAAATTGGGGCCTAGAAAACGCATGAAGTATATTCCACTCAGGCCACCAATCTCAAGAAGATATTCACAAGCCGGAAGAAGTGGAAGAGGTGAATCTAGAAAGGATGGATCACAAAGAACAACAAGACCACAATCAGTGTGGACCTTCCAAGAAACTCTACTATGATTCTGTGTCTGAATCTCTGAAAGTTATTATGGAAAGTAGATAACTGAGAGACATAGTTGTGAGGAGTGACTTTGCTGAATTCACTTAAGAACAACTGGAAAGAATAGCCAATCTCAATTTTTATTATTATAGAGATAGAAACAAGATGGCTGGAAGACAGCTGAATGATCTCTCCAAGCACTTAAAAGATGAAGCTGACAAAGGATTCCCATTCCTAAAATAAAAGAGAAGCTGGAGAACAATTCAACTTCACAAATCAAGAACGACAACAAAGTTAAAGAAAATGGATAGTGTTGAAACGTATTACAAGTTGAATGTTAAAGATAAAAATCCGTTGTCAAACATGAATGCCTACATCAGCTTTGAAAGAAGAATGACACGCCCCAATTACACAGTTCAAAAGAATGGTGTAATAGCTGAGATTGAATATAAATAAAACGGCCATTATGTGCTAAGAAACTCTGATGGGAGAATACTGGGGATAATCAAAAGAGATGAAGACCTGACTTACCTGCACAATGAAGATCTGATAAATATCAGAGACATGGTCATTCCTGAAAATCACACTCACTACCATGTCCTTGAAATCTTTAAACAAAGAGCAGGAAGTGTCATTGCAAATAGAAGACAAGCTTACTACAATGCAAGAAGAAGACAAGATTCTTGGACTAGGATTTACTTTGTGTTGTCTTCTGACAACATTTGATTATGTAATTTGATTATGTTATTTGAATATGTAATTTGACTTTGAATTTGATGTGTATTTTCATCCATGTGTAAGTAACTGTAGAAGTGTTTTGGGACAGCTGAGGTGTTCCAACCAAGGGGGAGATTGTTGAGTCAAGTTTTGACCCAAAACTGATCAGATTGAAGATTGGAATCTTCTCAACCTCCTCAGAAATGACTAAGTATGGAACAGGGCACACCTAAGACATCCGAGCAAGCTTTTACTTAGCCGGGCATGATATTTTGCATATCGGGCAAGGTTATCTTCTAGAAGTCTTCTTTAGTGGATATCCGGGCAGGGTTCACTCTTTAGTGGATACCCGGGCAGGGTTCACTATATCAAGAAGGTCTATTCTTCATAGCCGAGTTAGGTTTACTTCAGAATAAGCTCTTGGCTAACCAAGCTCATGAAGCCAAGTGATCGGAAGACCGGGCAAGGTATTCATTAATAATACAGTGGTCCAAGTATGCTTTGATGTATAATGAATTATCTTAAGTATCACCGGGCAAGGTTCAACTCAAGCAGGGTACAGTGCTACCAAGCACACTTTGCTAATAAGCTATTTCCAAGCAAAGAGTTGAAGGGATCATTGAAGAACAAGGTTGCTAGTAAGGTTATGTCGGGCAAAGTCTCATATAATCAGGAAGATTGAAGTCTACTCGGATACTATTTTCTCTTGGAAAATACTCTAAGTAAAGCATACCCAGAAAACTGTTCCTGGGCACACTTCAAGGTTACAAAGTCTAATAAGGCAGGCAGAGCATACAATCTACTCGGAGAAGTTTACTTCTACAAAGCCTACCCGAAAGAATTGTTTTACACTTAGGATTATTTTGAATATGTAATTTTAGTATGTACTATATATAGGGTTTCTTGAAGGAATGACAGCTGACCTGAGGTGTTAGGCCTATAAAAGGAATAATTAGGTCACACCTCAAGGTGACGGAAAAACAGGCGGCTGAATAGAATTGTACGGAAATAGCTTTCCCTTCAAGAAACCCTAAATCGATTGCCGTTTGTGTGATGAACATTATATGAATGGAAATATTTTAAGTGAATCTTGATTGTGTTAGTTACCTTTTGATTTATTGTTCAGCAACTACCCTGTTTGTTATTGATTCCGCATTTAACAAAGTGTTATCTTTCTAAAAATAGCAACACGTCATTAACTCCCTTGTCGACACATTTATCTGTGTGAGTTATGACTTGATTTTGTAAAGATCTACCTGAAAACGGGGACCTGACAGTAACTAAAAACTGTTGATACATTGCTGAAAAAGGTTTCCAGGTTACATAATGAATTAACATCCAAGGTGTAAGAAGAAAGGAATAGGTATGAAAAGACATACACACAAAAAAAAGGAAAAGGGATAATGATCCTGATATTTTTGTTTAAAGTCCCAAGGAGCAGGAAGGCCCTTTGATGTATGTTCCAATTCAAATGATTATACCTGAAGTTATACCCAATCCAGAAGAACCAAAACTTGATGCAGTAGATGAGTCAATTAAAAAAGGAAGACACTACTCAAGAAGATGACTCTGATAATGATGATGATGATGACACTAACGATGACAATAATGATGATGATCTGGGTAATAATGCTGAATAGGTTGATATTGTGTCCCCTCAAGTTGAAATAACTGATGAACAGAGAGAAAATATCCAACAACGCCTTGATGCAGAAAGAAGGAGCAATCCTTTGATAATGAGACTGATGAGATTTGGATATGGATTTGTAAGATTATCTTCTCTGTCTGATGAGGAGTTACAAAAACTGATTGATAAGGAAGATTATGAGATTAGGAAGAGAATTGAAAAGAAAAACAAAAGTTCAATGAGGTATAGAGTATTTGAGAAAACAAGGACTCAATGAGAAAGATCTGAGCAGAATGAGTTTTTATGAATTGCAAAGAAATTACAATAAAACCAGAGAAACAATTGAAAGAGAGGACAATGAGAGGTTTGAATGAGAAAGAAAGATAGATGCTGTGTTGAAGAAGTATGGAGGAAAATCTACAGGGTCCCAAACCTTTCTTCAACATAGGTGACAAGGAGCGAGGCCGCGATGGAAGAGATCAAACACGGGAATAAGAAGTAATTCCATTACCTTTTTTGTCATTTTTATAGAGGGGGATGGAGAAAGTGGACAAAACAGACTCGCATTTCTCATCGAACAAATACAGGAAAAGAATCATATTGAAAACGCTCCTAACCCAAGCCCTTCCTTCGTAGAGCCATGTATTGTAAGTGATCCGAACCTGCCCGGAGCGAGCCCCCCATAGAGGCAAGTGAAGTTGGTGAGCCGTATGATGGGCAACTATCTCCTGCGGTTCGGAGAGGACTCAGCTGTTAGTTAGTAACCCCTTGGTTTCGGGGTGGACCCTTTCACTCTATTTTATTATATACGTTTAGTGAAAAGAATGTTTTTTGATACACCAAGGACATGGATTCTTTATGAACCAATGGATCGTGACAAGTCGTTACTACTAGCAATGACTTCCTCTTTCATTACTTCATTATTTTCATATCCCTCTCCTTTGTTCTCAGTTACTCATCTAATGGCACTCAGTTCATATCTTTAATTTAAGTTCGATCATTGACAAGGTTCAAAGGAAGGGTGGGCTATTGATAAAGAATCGATTCCAAACCACAATGCTAGCAGATGGCGGGAGCTCCGCCTAGAAGAAAGACACAAAGGGGATAGAATGCCTTTCTTCTCTTAAGATATTTCTTAAAAAGAGGTGGTATTAGTTTTGAAATGGAATCTGATAAGTGAGATTTCGAGTAAGTGTTTCCATAATCTTCTTCTGTCCGAACAAAATGATTCATCGAAATAATGAGTCACCATTGATATCGACACATCTGACAAATGTTCGGGAGTTCCTCTATGCAATCCTTTTCCTTCCAAGAGATACGATTCGGTATCTGAATCAGCTGAAGGAGAGTGAGAGTTCGAAGTTTCCGGTAGGTCAATATCCGGGGGTTGCTTTCCCTTAGTAATAGTACTTTTTGAAATACGAGGCCCAGAACCCTATACGGGGCAGTGAGAGGAGCTGCTTCTTCTATTTCTACTTGCCCATCAGGACCCTTGCCCTATGTTAGCCAGTTTCAACTCTGGACCATACCGCAGCAGCGGTTGCCGCTCGATCGAAATGGGTCTAATCCTGATATGGGTATTGGCGCCTTTGATTAAAGAATGTTCTCCGCCTTTTTCCTCCACCTACCGGGCTAGGTAATTGTTGGAATGTGCTTCATTGGAACGTAGCTAATCGTCCTTGCTTTTAGAGAATTGCTGGCTCTGCCTCGGCCATTCTGCCTATAGTCTAAGGAACCGGTAGCAAGAGAGCTCTAATAAAAAATGTAAATACTTGGTTGATAGTGGAATGGCTCCTGCGTTGGTTGACAGTATAATGAAATGAAACAGTTGAGTCTCACTTCAGGATATTATCTATGAAAGATCAACCAGAACCCTCTGCAAAAAGACTAAGACTTGTAAAATTGGATGATGAGATCAAAGAGGATAAGAAGAAAAGATGGGAAGATGAACAATTGATTTTGTTGGAAAGGCTGATGGAAGCCAAGGGGAAATTAAATGAGCTTGAAGGTATAAGCAGATCAGACAGGGCTGCTCTACTCATGTATGAAATGGAGAAATATAATTTGCAAAGACCTGAAGAATCTAAGACTCCTATCCGTGTGGAAATTAAACCAGAACCTGTTGAATACAGGGATCCAGGGGAGGATGAGGAGACGAATAAATTGTTGAAAGAAGTAATGAGAAACAAATGTATGAAAGAAAATGTGTATGATATGCTGGGAAGTGCACAACTGAAAGAATTGTTTTATGAGCAAAAAGCTGAATGGGAGAAACTGTTGTCTAAGGAATGAGAGTGAAGATCTCATCACTCTAACGAATATGCCTAGTGAAATGGTAATTGAAGTGTACAAAAGAAATTTAAAATAGTGGGGACCACTAAATCTATGAAGTCTATTCCTACAAGGCCCTTAGCTTCAAGAGGACAAAGATCAAATGAGCCTAGAAGAGCTGAAACACAAAGACAAGAAAGGCCACAAACATTGAACGTTGTAATGAAAAGTAGAGAACTGAGAGAAATTATTTTTAAGGATGATTTTGCAGAATTCAAGAGAAAACAACTTGAAGAAATGGCAACTCTGAGGTTGTATGACTAGCATAAAAGGTACAAACTTGCAGGTAGACAACAAAATGAGTTGTCTAAGCATTTGAGAAGAGAAGCAGGGATGGGATTTCCTTTATTAAATCAAAAGAAGAAGTGGAAGTTCACTAAGCATGAAAAGACTAAGAGAGACAAGAGAATAAGTGACATATGGTATGCTGAATTTGAGTATCCCTCAAAAATCAAGAACAAAAATCCACTTGCAAACTTGAATACTTGCATCAGTATGAGAAGACAAATGACAAGGCCCAATCATGAAATCTAGAAGAATGGTAGGATCACACAAATTGACTACAACAAAAATGAAGACTCCTACGTTCTTTGCAACTCTGATGGACTTATTTTGGGTATAATCAACAGTGATGAAGACCATACTTTTCTGCATGATGCAGATTTGAGAGACATAATGAATCGGACAATTCATGTGAATTATTCTCATCAACATCAACTGTTTCTTTTCAAACAGAAAGTAAGAACAGTAATAGTAGATCGAAGACAGGCAGCCTCTAGCTCCAGAAGACAATGAAAATCTATTTAAGGATTTGTTTTGTAATTCCACTGGACAGAATTCGAACTATGTAATACTTTTATTTTGTTATGTAATTTTATTTTGATTTGATGTGTATTTTTTTGACTAAAAGTATAACCTTAGAGGTGTTTTAGGACATCTGAGGTGTTCCAATCTAGGGGGAGATTGTTGGGATGAGAAAATGAACCTATAGAAGATTGGAATCTTCTCAACCTCCCTGAAAACGGCTAAGTATTGACATCGGGCACACTTTGACATCAGAGCAAACTTTACTCTAGCCTAGCAAGATAATTTGCCTTTAGGGCAGAGTTACCTTCTTGAAGTATTCCTTAGTGATAATCCGAGTAGGGTTCACTTCGTCTAGCAAGGTGTCCTTCAGGTCAAGCACATTGTGCTTACTAGCAAAGCTCTTGACTAAACCAAGCTAACAAAGCCAAGTAATTTGGAATATCTAGCAAGGTTTGATTAATAAACAGTAGTCCGAGCATGCTTTGGTAAAGTTATTCAAGAAACATTCTAAGGACTTTCTCTAGCAAGGTTCAACTCCGAGCAAGCTACAGTGCTACTAGCACACTCTGGTTTGCTTAATAAGTTATTATATAACAAAGAGTTATAGGGATTAATGAAGAATAGTTTGCTCGTAGGATCTTACCCAGCAAAGTTTGCTAAGATCAAGAATATTGAAGTCTGCTAGGTGAGTTTTTTTCAAAGGAAAATACTGCAAGTAACGCCTACCCAGAGAACTGTTTTCAAGAACACTTATAAATTACCAGGCCTACTCAAAGAGGATAAAAGACACAAAGTCTACCCAAAGACCTATTTTACACTTAGTAAATTTTGTATTATGATTTCTGAATATGTATTAATGATTAGGGTTTTCAGAAAGAATGACAGTTGTCAGGTGGTAGACCTATAAATAGAATGATCTAGGGCACGCCTCAGGGGGCATAAAAACGGACATATGTTAGACACATGAATTGATTGATAATGATTTGACGGCCGGCATATTCTTACGGATTCTGCCTAGAATCATATCATTCCTTTATTAGAACCCTAATGATTTCCTTTCATAATAGACTTACTATTTATGGAAATCGTTCAAGTGAATCTGTGTGTGTGTTTCTTTATTGTGTCCATCAGGCAACAACTAGTGTGTTATTGATTCCGCCTTTGATACACTATTATTCTATTCCAATCTAGTCACGCCGCTAACCTTCTTGTCAACACTCTAAGTGTGGGTGACGACAAAGATGGACTGAGTGATCAATTGGGACCGACAAACACCTTGCCAATTGTCCTCCCCTCATTGGCTGTTACATCATGTGCTATTCAAGAAAGAATCTTCGTGTAAATCTTCTAGAAGGAAGTTGGTTACAACTGATTTGCTAACGTCACTCTCCTGTCATTTCGTGTGTGATGGAAACGTCATGCGAATGACCACTGAGGGAGTCTTGAGTAACCCGCGGATAATCTTTTATAGTTTTTCATTAATCTTCCCCTGACTTAAGTTATGCGGGTGATGGGATATTTCGTGGATCACTTCTGAGGAAGCCCTGATGACCCGCGGCTGATCCTTTATGGGTATTTGGATCTTTTAACTACCTTACCTATATAGATGCATAAACACAAGTAAGCATACATGAATTTCCTTCAAGACAAAGATGCGAAAATCAACTTGTCGTAGGCATATAATGCTCAATCATTTCAAAACAGTAGTCATGATTAATTTTCAGACAAGTATGAAAATAATTCAATACACTTAAAATACATTCATACTTATCAATTATCATGGAACATAATCAAAATTTTATATTCTAGAATTACAGACACTTAAGCCACAAATATTCATTTAAGCACACTTTGATAAAAAAAATTACATAATCACACAAAAATCACTCAATACCTTTCAACAAAATAATTAGTTATCACATTTTAAACATATACCATTAATTAGACTTAATCAAAGTTGATCATGCCTAAAGCTTTTAGTAAGAAATTGAATCTAGTCTTATCTAGTGGTTTGGTGAACAAATCAGCCAAGTTATCACAAGTTTCAACTCTTTTCATTTCTATTAGACTTTTCTCATTGCAATACCTAATGAAATGGTGTCTGATTTCAATATGTTTGGTCTTTGAGTGTTGAACATGATTTTTCACAATAAACAGAGCAGTAGTTTTATCAATTAGAATAGGAGTGAAAAGAGTTGAAACTTACCTCTATAGATGCATAAACACAAGTAAGCATACATGAATTTCCTTCAAGACAAAGATGCGAATATCAACTTGTCGTAGGCAAATAATGCTCAATCATTTCAAAACAGTAGTCATGATTAATTTTCAGACAAGTATGAAAATAATTCAATTCACTTAAAATACATTCATACTTATCAATTATCATGGAACATAATCAAAATTTTATATTCTAGAATTACAGACACTTAAGCCACAAATATTCATTTAAGCACACTTTGATAAAAAAAATTACATAATCACACAAAAATCACTCAATACCTTTCAACAAAATAATTAGTTATCACATTTTAAACATATACCATTAATTAGACTTAATCAAAGTTGATCATGCCTAAAGCTTTTAGTAAGAAATTGAATCTAGTCTTATCTAGTGGTTTGGTGAACAAATCAGCCAAGTTATCACAAGTTTCAACTCTTTTCATTTCTATTAGACTTTTCTCATTGCAATACCTAATGAAATGGTGTCTGATTTCAATATGTTTGGTCTTTGAGTGTTGAACATGATTTTTCACAATAAACAGAGCAGTAGTTTTATCAATTAGAATAGGAGTGAAAAGAGTTGAAACTTACCTCTATAGATGCATAAACACAAGTAAGCATACATGAATTTCCTTCAAGACAAAGATGCGAATATCAACTTGTCGTAGGCAAATAATGCTCAATCATTTCAAAACAGTAGTCATGATTAATTTTCAGACAAGTATGAAAATAATTCAATTCACTTAAAATACATTCATACTTATCAATTATCATGGAACATAATCAAAATTTTATATTCTAGAATTACAGACACTTAAGCCACAAATATTCATTTAAGCACACTTTGATAAAAAAAATTACATAATCACACAAAAATCACTCAATACCTTTCAACAAAATAATTAGTTATCACATTTTAAACATATACCATTAATTAGACTTAATCAAAGTTGATCATGCCTAAAGCTTTTAGTAAGAAATTGAATCTAGTCTTATCTAGTGGTTTGGTGAACAAATCAGCCAAGTTATCACAAGTTTCAACTCTTTTCATTTCTATTAGACTTTTCTCATTGCAATACCTAATGAAATGGTGTCTGATTTCAATATGTTTGGTCTTTGAGTGTTGAACATGATTTTTCACAATAAACATAGCAGTAGTTTTATCAATTAGAATAGAAGTGTTCAAGAAATTCATACCATAATCAAGTAGTTTATTCTAAATCCAAGGGACGTGTGCAACAATGTATTCAGCTTTAGAAGTTAAGATTGGCATAGTTGTTTGCTTTTTGTACTGTCATGAAACCAGCCTGTCTCCTATGAATTAACAACCAAAAGATGTTGACTTCCTACTCATGTTGCATCAATCTTAGTCACTTTCAGTGTAGTCAAAAAGATCAAAGGACTTGTTCTTTGGATACAATATTCCCAAACCTGGCTTTCCTTAAAAATATCTGAATATTCTCTTGGCACCCATCATATGTGATACTTTGGTATGAGCTTAAAATCTTATACACACACATACAACGAACATGATACATGGTCTTGAAACAGTCAAATACATTAGTGATCCAATCTTGGCTTTGTATTCATGTTGATCTACAGGCTCCACCTTTTCATCAGCTACCATATTTTTCATGTGTGTCAAATGGAGTATAAGCACTCTTCAAATCTTGGCATTTAGACTTGGTTAAGATGTCTTGTACATATTTGGATTGATTAATGATATTCCATCAGTTTTCTTTTGTACTTGCATTCCAAGGAAGAAGTCATATCTCCCATAGACCTCACGTTGTATTTTGACTTCATGACTTCTTGAAACTCTTTACACATATTCTCATTTGTAGAACCAAAGATGATATCATTAACATACACTTGAAGTAGGAGTATATATGTTCTCCTTATCTAGGTTGATGTATAATCTTTTTTCAAAATATGTTCATTGCCATATATAAAATGAATCATTTTGAGTGACCAAATTCCCACAGGCTTGTGTATGTCTGGTTAGTTACCTTTCTGCCTATCATTTGGAGAGATTTATCTTGAAACATGTATATTTCAAAAATGTATCTCCACATTAAGTTTAGCAATTTCGTTTAGTTTATATCGCCTCAGTTTTTACACACCACGGAAAGCTACCATACTTATCAATGACTGCACTAATAGTTCTTTTTGCCTATTAAATTCGTAAAATTAGTGTAAATAACCTATTGCTATAATTTTCCATTGGGTTGGATCAATTTCTATTTAAACCTTATAAGCTTCTTTAAAGCTTGATCTGGATAATCATATCATGTCTCTAAACCATAAGTTTTCTCTTTTGTCAAAAATATATTACTTTTGAAAACTTCATTGTTAATTAAAGCAATCACTAAAGTTTTAGCACAAAAGTAATTTTGACAGAGACAAACTGTTTACATAATCAGACATAATCAGAATGCACATTAATGCATAAACACATGTAGGCAGACATGAACTTCTATCAAGATAAAATATGCACAAACCAACTTGTCCTACGCATACAATGCATAATCATTTTAAAACATCAATCATGATTAATTTTGAGATAGGTATGCAGATATCTCAAATCAAAAACAGTTTCACTCACACTTATCAATACTCATGAGAAATAATCACAAATCCATACTTAAGCATCGTAGATATCTAAGCCACACATATTAATTTAAGAACATTTTGATCATGGAAAATATCACATAAGCACACAAATTCACAAATAAATCACTCAACAACTTATAAGCAAATAATCAGTTAGCACATGTGAACATATGTCATCAACTACACTTCACCAGAGTTGATCATGCCTAAAGATTTTTATAGAAAGTTGAATATAGTCTTATCTAGTTGCTTGGTAATCAAATCCACCGAGTTGTCATTAGTTTCAACTATTTTCATTTCTATTAGTCTTTTCTCATTGCAATCGTTGATGAAATGGTGTCTTATCAGTATCTTTGGTCTTTTGGTGTTGAACATGACTTTTTCATAATAAATAAAGCAGCAGTATTATGAATAAGAATTGGAGTGTTCAAGAAGTGTAGACCATAATCAAATAGTTGATTCGGAATCCAAAGGACTTAAGCACAACAAGAAGATGCAACAATGTATTCAGGTTCAGTAGTTTAAATTAGCACAGTTGTTTGCTTTTTGCATTGCCATGAGACTAGCTGCCTCCTAAAAATTGACAACCACTAGATGTTGACTTCCTGCTCATATTGCATCCATCATAGTCACTGTCAGTTTTGGAAAGAATATTAAATGATTTGTTCTTATAATACCAAATTACCAAATCTGGTTTCCCTTCTAGTATCTAAAGATTATCTTGACAACCATCATATGTGAAACTTTGGAATTAGCTAGAAATCTTGCACATACACATACAACTAACCTGATATCTCGTCATGAAGTAGTAAGATACATTAATGATTCAATCTTAGCTCTGTATTCATGTTGATACATCTTTTGTTGAACTTGCAATCCAAGGACGAAATTCATCTCTCCAACAGAACTCATGTTGTATTTTGACTTCATGATTTCTTCAAACTCTGAATACATTTTTTCATTTGAAGATCCAAAGATGTATCATCAACATACACTTGAAGTAGTAGTAAATCTCTTCATCTTTTCTTGTAGAATAAGGTCTGGTCAATGGCTCCTCTTTGGAAATCATTGGCAAGTAGATGATTTAACAACTCATCATACCAAGCTCTTGGAGCTTGATGTAACCCATATAGAGCCTTGTTAAGCTTGTATACTCTATTTGAATAATCAGAATCCTCAATACCAGGATGTTTATTGACATACACCTCCTATTCAATTCTTCCATCGAAGAAAATCAGATTTAACATCCAATTAAAACACTCTAAAGTTCTTTGATACAACATATGTCAAAAAGATTCTTATGCCCTCCAAACTTGCTACAGGAGCAAACACTTCCTCAAAATAAATTATCTTCTTTTTTTAAGCAACCAAGAGAAACTAATCTAGTCTTTTTTTCCTTACTATTCCTCTTTCTTCAATTTTCTTCCTAAAAACCCATTTGGTATCAATTGCATACTTTCCTCTTCGCTTATCAACTAGCTCCCACACTTGCAGAATTCTTAACTGAGCTAATTCCTTCTGCATATCTTCTCCCCAACTGTTGTCCTTTAGTGCTTGAACATTATTCTTTGGTTATATTTGGGATGGGAAACAGGAATATAAAAAAATGTTTGTGTTAAACACATATAAGATCCAATCAATACATATTCGTAATATATTGATTAGAACGCATATCTAGTTATATGTATGCTATAAATTAGATAGTTGTTGTATGATAATAGTAATAATATTAAAGAAGTATTGACCAGAGAGTAATTGGACAGAGGTTCAGTGTACATCTTAAACAATACATAAATTATGAAGGCACAAAATGGCCTTATATGGACGATGGATCCCATTAGTTACACATCCCGTAACGAATGGACTCCATTCGTTAACATTACATAAGTTAAACGAAAGGTATAGAGAATGACTCATTCTCTATACCCCATTCTTCAACATTCCATGAAGAATGGGTTACATACATAACAAAGTATGGTCCATTAGTCAAACATCCTTAATAAATGGACTATACAAATAACGAATTGGCTCAATCGTTAAACATTTTTAACGAATCGGCCTATACATAACGAATGGGATTGTAATTCCATAAATACCCTTAACATTAGAATAATAATAAATTACAAACGATAATTTACAAAGACTCGACACGAAAAAATCGTACACTAACAAACACCCCCTGGTTTTGAGCTCTTGTCTTTAATCACTTGAACCGCTTCGTCTTCCAATCACGAAAACTAAGAATCCCAAACGTGTGACAAACATGTATGACACGCTGGATATTCATAGCTCGGTTGTAGTCTTCTTGACGCTCGATCAAAATCTTGTTTTCAAACAACACGTCATTGTCGGCTTTAGATAAGTTAACGAGCCACATCAGCTCGATGACTCTTATGAAGCTGGTCTTCAAAACTTTACCCAGCACAATGACAGCCTCACCGGTATGATTATTGTAATAACATCGATTGAACGATAGGTGAAGACTTTGTGGAAATGTCTTCACCGGTACACACTTTATCGTTTATGGTGGTTTAACTTTTAATTACAAGTTTTCTCCAACCCGTACAAGGATCAATATCGACAATGCGCTTACGGGTTGGGACTTGAGGCTTAAAGAACTTAAATGCACGATTTACTTGGAAAAGCAGATGTTGGTGGAACCATTCTGCTAGTCAATTCCACAACAATTTATAAACGGTCTGTTGGCGGGAATGCTAACATCCCACCTTGGCAGTGAGAGAACGTCAGTGATATACTGATAGTACTGAACGTCGTTCTCCCACTTTATAATACACACCTTCAACTCGTAATCATATAACCAAGACACAATATCACCTTTCACAGTCGACACGACTTTGAACGTGGTCATATGATTTGCTTTAGCCCGTGCAACAACGTCCAGTTGTTGTTTTCGATCAACGTACTAGTAGGCCTCAATAATCCAATGAGCCCGATTGCTTCGATACTCAAACAATCCCAAAATATCAGCCTCAATCAGATCAGAATCCCATTCAGACATCATGGCTTTATTCTTCGTTGTCTTCTCCAGATGGTCTTCACAGATTTAATGTGTTATTCAGTAAAAGTAGGAACACCCTGATCAACATTTGATCGTTGATATAGATTGGGGTATTCCTCTGTTGTCACATCCTCCATCTCTATCTCCTAGTCTTCAAAAATAAACGACGTATTCCATGTGGAATACTCATATCTGTTGGGTTTTAAACAAGAATATCAAAGTTCAAGTTAACCATATTTAACTAGAAAACGCAACGGAAGCTTAGATTTTAAAACTTGTTATGAACATACCATTATGTTAAAACTAAAACCCAAAGAACAAGGATCAATATTACAAGAACAAAATGCTCACAAAATGTAAAATGTACCTCTTCTACCTTTAGAAGAAGATGTAGGTGGATGAAGATGATGATGTCTTCAAATGGCAAGGTTGCAAAGGAGAAACCCTCAAGCTTTGTATACCCCAAGCTTTGTAGCAACAACACCAATTTTATGCTAGGAATTGAACACTATATGAAGCTCACAAAACTCCCCAAAAACTGCCCATATGGCCGTGAGTTTTTAGAGAGAAAGAGAGAGTATTTTTTTTGATTCAACACACTTGAAAAAAAAATCAAAAGACAAGATCACATTGCATGTGTTTTGAATGGAGGTAAATCAACTTGTCATCACATGGAGACAAGGCTTTTGATTGGGTAAAACCACCACCCCACATGGGTGGCCGGTTTTGAATTATTATTATTATTATTTATTTATTTTTTTTTTTTTTGTTTTGTTTTAACAATTAAAACATCTCCATTCATTTTATAAAACTCATTTTTATAAAATGTACATACATTTATATAATTATTTAACCAATTAAATAATTAATTTATATAAATAAATTATCCAGATAATTTATTTAAATCCTCAAGTGTGTTTGTTTGGAAAACCAATTTTCTAAACACTTAGTGTTCGGTATTCGTTTAAATGATCAAATCACTAAAAGAATACATTTGGTGTTGTCTAGCTTGTTATTGGGTATGACCCGACTTGGATCAAACACAGTTAGCCACATTAGTATAAGTATGTGTCTCGGGCATACGTAATTCCAACAATCTCCCACTTGCACGAGATACATAGAAAATTAATGCAAGTGGTGAATACTGCCTAACAACAGTTCACCACCCCTAATGTGTTTGACGAAGTGCCATTCAATAACATCATCCCTTCAAGTCCCTTACTTGATATGATTTAGGTGAATCTATCATTATATCTCTTTGTTACTAGATGTCATGTTGGATCTAAGAGACATAGGCGATCATTCTCTTTACAATTCAACTTTATCAGGCCTTAGACATCTAAACTCTCAATACATAAGAGGAACAAATTCTATCTTGACTGTATACGCCTCTCACTATCACTTTTATACTCCACCTGAGCTCATCCTTATGTACCATCTTTTACGAATAGCGAAGGGGAGAGTCAAAGTGTAATACTTGGTGAAAATCAAGACCCAATATACATCTCAGGTCTAAGGATAATATGAAATTCTCCTTTACTCAAGATTACTAATGATCAAGTCAATCGACTCCATGTAGTAATATTGAGAGCGGGTCAGTCCAATATTTGTATCCCACAAATATCTATGAACTTTGGCAGCAAACCTATGCTCCATATTCATTCCTTATGAATATCCACCAATCCTAGTTCATAATAGTCTTGCTTCATATTTGTTCCCACAAATGTGATCGACTACGGACTTTTAGAATAAGATAACTTATTCATGGATTAAACATGCAAAATTAGAATTTAACTCAAGATTCCATAATCATATAAAAGAGTTAAATTACAAAAGTCTTTTAAACTTTAATACAAAATAGATCAAATCCAATTACTAGAATATCGAAGTCCTAAGCCACTCGCATGACGCTCATGTTTCGGTCTTTCTAGGAGCTTCGTGAATGGATCCGCAAGATTTTGATCAGTTCCAACTTTGCGAATACATATCTTTCCTTTTTCAACTTCATCCCTTATGTAGTTGAATCTCCGCTCTATGTGCCTTGTCTTTTGGTGCGAACGAGGTTCCTTGATTTGTGCAATCGCACCCTCGTTGTCACAAAAGATTTCTAGGGGGTCTTGAATGGTAGAGACCACCCCTAGATCAGTAATGAATTTCTTCAACCATGCAGCTTCCTGAGCTGCCAATGAAGCGGCGATGTATTCTGATTCTGTAGTGGACAATGCTACCACTTCCTGTTTTGAGCTCTTCCAAGAGACAGCTCCTCCATTAAGAGTGAACACATACCCAGATTGTGATCGAGAATCATCTCGATCAGTTTGGAAGCTCGCATCCGTGTAACCTTTTATAGCGAGTTCCTCCTCACCAGATCCATATATCAGAAACATATCCTTAGTTCTCCTAAGGTATTTCAATATGCTCTTAACAGCCATCCAATGACTGTTTCCTGGATTCTGTTGGTATCTGCTTGTCATGCTCAAAGCGCATGACACATCCGGTCTAGTACATATCATCGCATACATGATGGATCCTATAGCAGAAGCATATGGGATTTGTTTCATCATCTCTTGCTCACCCTTTGAGTTTGGACATTGAGCTGAACTCAATATGGTCCCTCTTTGAATAGGTACAAAACCTTTCTTGGAGTTTTCCATCTTGAACCTTTTCAAGATCTTATCAATGTATGTACTTTGGTTCAAACCTATCAAGCGCCTTGACCTATCCCTATAGATCTTTATTCCCAAAATATAGGCAGCTTCACCAAGATCCTTGATGGAAAATCTACTTCCAAGCCAAGCCTTAACGCTTTCCATGGTTGGAATGTCATTTCCAAATAGTAGGATGTCATCGACATACAATACTAAGAAGGTAATTATACTCCCACTAGCCTTCTTATACACACAAGCCTCATCAGCGTTTTTGATGAACTCAAAACTTTTGATTTCTTCATCAAAACGATGATTCCAAGTTCTAGATGCTTGTTTCAATCCATAGATTGATTTCTTTAACTTGCATACTTTATTAGGATGTTTTGGATCGACAAAACCTTCAGGCTGAACCATATAGACATCTTCCTCAAGATATCCATTTAGGAAAGCGGTCTTGACATCCATTTGCCAAATTTCATAATCATAATGTGCAGCTATGGCAAATAATATCCTAATAGACTTAAGCATTGCCACAGGCGAAAAAGTTTCATCATAATCAACCCCTTGAGTTTGAGTGAAACCCTTAGCTACAAGTCTTGCTTTATAAGTATCCAAGTTTCCATGCATATCAGTTTTCCTTTTGAAAACCCACTTACTTCCAACAGCTTTGGAGTTGAGTGGTGGTTCAACCAATTCCCAAACTTGGTTGTCATACATGGATTGCATCTCAACGTTCATGGCTTCAAGCCATTTGTCACAATCATTCTTGGACATTGCATCACGGTATGTGGTTGGTTCATCCGAATCTACCACGTAGCAACCTTCTACAAAAAATCCATATCTTTCGGGTGGATTGCTAACTCTACCAGATCTGCGAACGTTTTGTGTGTTTTGATCAACCACTTGATCACTTTCAACAACCTCTTGTTGAGTGCTAGTATCAACCAATTGTGTATCATCTTGTGATTCTTGATCCTCATCAAATTTCACTGTTCTACTATTAGTTCCTTCCTCAAGGAACTTAGTTTCCAAGAACTTACCCTTTCGAGCAATAATAACATTTTGCTCACTAGGGTCGTAAAAGTAATATCCTATATCATCTTTAGGATAACCTATAAAGATACATTTAGTGGATCGGACTTCTAATTTGTTTGGGGTGTATTGCTTTACATAAGCTTCACAACCCCAAACTTTTAAGAATGATAGCGATGGAGCCTTTCCATGCCATATTTCAAAAGGTGTCTTCTCCACTTTCTTGGTTGGAGCCATATTCAATATGCGAACAGCGGAAAGTAAAGCATAGCCCCAAAATGATAGAGGTAAAGTGCTTCTAGCCATCATCGATCGAACCATATCTAATAGGGTACGATTTCTCCTTTCAGACACACCATTATGTTGTGGTGTTCCAGGTGGAGTAAGTTGTGAAATAATTCCACAACTCTTAAGATGATCTTGAAAAACACCACTTAGGTATTCACCTCCTCTATCACTACGAAGTACTTTGATTGTGGTCTTGAGTTGTCTTTCTACTTCAGTTTTGAAGTCTTTGAACATTTCGAAAGCTTCATCTTTGTGTTTCATTAAGTACACATAACCATATCGACTATAATCGTCAATAAAGGTAATGAAGTATCTTTCACCATTCCTAGTCATTGGTCTAAAAGGACCACATACATCCGAATGTATGATACCCAATAATTCTTTTGACCTTTCAAAAGTTTTATTAAAGGGTTGCTTTGTCATTTTGCCTTGTAAACAAGATTCACATACATCAAATGAATCATACTCATTTGTTTCTAGAATACCACTCTTGCGAAGAGTTTGCATGCGATTCTTGCTTATATGTCCAAGGCGACAATGCCAAAGATAGGAATCACCCAAGTCCTTCTTGAGTTTCTTGGTGCTGACATTGTACATTGAACTACTATGTGACATACCACTTTGATCTATTTCATATATACCATTCATGGGTATAGCTTTAAAATAAAATATGCCATTCAACAAAACATGAATATCATAATCAATAAACTTAAGATCAAAGCCACATTGTTTTAAAAGAGACACGGAAATAATGTTTCTCCTTAACTTAGGAGCATACAAAACATTCTTCAAAATTACTTCCAAACCACTTGGAAGCTTTAACAAGTAGTCTCCTTGGGCTTGGACTTCAACTCTTGCTCCATTGCCCATAAAGAGACTAATGTCCCCTTTGTTGAGTTGTTTACTTCTTTTGAACCCCTGCAACAAATTGCAAATGTGAGTTCCACATCCGGTATCAAGTACCCATGTATTTGAAGAAATAACATTTAGTTCAATATGTATAGTAAAGATAATACCTGAGGTATGCCCCGCATCCCTCTTATCTTTTAACGCATTGAGATAGGTCGGACAATTCCTTTTCCAATGACCTATCTCTCCACACTCAAAGCATGGATCTTGCGCCGCAACCTTTTGCTTCTTTTCCTTCGGTTTGGTGGGCGTGATGGCTTTCCTCTTTCCCTTTCCTTGGACGTGGCCCTTGCCCTTAGCAACACTTGCTTTGGGGTTGGAGTTATGTCCCCTTTTTCCTTCATTGATTGTTAGAACGGGTAAAACCCTTTTACCCATTCCCGCTTCGGCCGTTCTTAGCATTGCGTGAAGCTCACCAATGCTTTTGTCCCATCCATTCATGTTATAATTCATGACAAAGGTTTCAAACCTTTTGGTCAAAGAGTTGAGGATCAAATCCGTAGCCAACTCATTAGACACGGGACAATTCAACCTACGAAGCTTTTCGATGTAGCTTTTCATCTTTAGGACATAAGATGAGACGCTTTGGGTGTCCTCCATACGACATGCATGAAACGCTCGAACCGTTTCGAAACGTTCCGCTCTAGCTTGTTGAAGGAACATTTCCTTCAATTGAATTATCATGTCGTATGCCCCATGATGCTCGAAATCCTTTTGGATTTCGGGAATCATAGTCCCCAACATGAGGCAAGAGGCTTGCACCGAATCTTTGGTGTACTTGACCCAATTGTTATACGCCTCCTCATCTTCCACGTTAGGCTCATCGGGAATGGGATCGTCTAAGACATATGATATCTCTTCTTGCTTGAGAACTATTCTCAAGTTGCGATACCAATCCATAAAGTTATTATGGTTTAGACGATCCTTTTCAAGGATGGTTCTTAAGGATAGGTTACGGGTGTTATGGGTAGAGGTGTTTGCATTGTTAGCGGCCATCTACAAAATTTAACAAAGTTCTATTTAGTATTATAATCAATTTAATTATTAATACCCTTTTATTCCAGATTTTAAAAATAATTAAATTCTAGAATCCAACGATAAATCAAATTTCGGTTAGGTGACCTTTATCCCGTTATTTGATTTAACAAGGTAGTCAACCTTGACAATTGCAACCCTTTGCAACTTCTAGAGGTATGGGACCATTCGAAATCCTTATTTCGTGTTGGCATGTTTATCCCATCAACACCATTGGATCCCATGCTTAGGTGACCTTTATCACATGGTTTCCAATTCAAGTCGTCCTTCTTGTATAAACATGTAAGATTAACATACAAGTGGTTAGGTGACCTTTATCCCACAAATATGTTAATATTACCCTAAGTATATTAGTTTGCTCAAAATGGTTAGGTGACCTTTATCCCATTTAAAGTTCCCTAATACGTTAAGTGTCATACAAAAGGATGGTGTTAGACTTGTTTCCTTGGTAATTATGAAAAAGGGATTTTAAATTTTCAAATATTCTAGTTGAAAAACATTATGCCATATCCTAACATGCATTTAGAAATATGGCGATTTTGAAAACCAATTTTCAAGGTTCTAGTTATAATAAAACCAATTTTATTATAGGTGAGTGATCGCTTAGTTTTAATAAACCCATTTAATTAAACTAATTGACGCGATATTACCAAATATATATTAGAACCCGTTTTATGCTTGTTGTCGTTCCTATGTGACGGTTTGGATATCCTAATATCTATCAACCACACATTACATAAAGTAAAACAAACAACCAAGCATACACATGCAAAATATAGTCATAACCGAAAACCGCTAATTTTGACCATACTTGTTAGCCGAAACAAGTATAGGTCATAAGTCACACCTAAGGGACAAAACATGACACAAGGATGGAATGTTGACTCCCACTTGATCTTGCATCCAAATGCTTCAAGTATCCTTTCCAAGTTGTTGTGTTCTTGTTGGGTTTGTTAATGGGCTCCAAATTTCCAAAAGTCTTCTTGGGCCCAAGAGTGAAATTTATGGGCCTAATGGGCTTGAATCCCATGATGGGCCGGTGAGGCCCAACAAGCCCAAAATTTCGGTCCAAGGCCCAAATCCACCAATTCTTGCATCTTCAATTTTTACAAAATGTATCCTAATACATATTTTTTTTTTAAAAAAAGGAAAATACAACTAATCTATTTATTACATACCAATTTATGAATAAATAAATTACACAAGCCTAAGATTATGAATTATTACAACCATATTGAATAATAAACATAATCAACATACACAAACAACAATCAACACATCCAAGGTCTAGGTTTCGGTTATGACCCAATCAAACATACCAAATGTTCTAAGCATGCAACCTAAGCAACCAATGCCCAAATACCCCCAAAAAAAGAATCGGCCCCCCCCCCCAAGAGGCTACGGCCAAAAATTTTTTTTTTTTATATTTTTTATATTCAACATCCAAATGTTAATAATGGTTTCCTAAGATCTTTCCATGCATGTCAAGATCTTACAAAACCATGAGGGGTAAAATCCACCAAATTTTCGGACTTCCCTTTTCACCCATGAAAAATCCGAAATTTATGAATACAAAAGAAGCATAAGTCCTTGTAACCGGCTCTTGATGCCATTGTTGGGTTTGTTAAACAAGAATATCAAAGTTCAAGTTAACCATATTTAACTAGAAAACGCAACGGAAGCTTAGATTTTAAAACTTGTTATGAACATACCATTATGTTAAAACTAAAACCCAAAGAACAAGGATCAATATTACAAGAACAAAATGCTCACAAAATGTAAAATGTACCTCTTCTACCTTTAGAAGAAGATGTAGGTGGATGAAGATGATGATGTCTTCAAATGGCAAGGTTGCAAAGGAGAAACCCTCAAGCTTTGTATACCCCAAGCTTTGTAGCAACAACACCAATTTTATGCTAGGAATTGAACACTATATGAAGCTCACAAAACTCCCCAAAAACTGCCCATATGGCCGTGAGTTTTTAGAGAGAAAGAGAGAGTATTTTTTTTGATTCAACACACTTGAAAAAAAAATCAAAAGACAAGATCACATTGCATGTGTTTTGAATGGAGGTAAATCAACTTGTCATCACATGGAGACAAGGCTTTTGATTGGGTAAAACCACCACCCCACATGGGTGGCCGGTTTTGAATTATTATTATTATTATTTATTTATTTATTTTTTTTGTTTTGTTTTAACAATTAAAACATCTCCATTCATTTTATAAAACTCATTTTTATAAAATGTACATACATTTATATAATTATTTAACCAATTAAATAATTAATTTATATAAATAAATTATCCAGATAATTTATTTAAATCCTCAAGTGTGTTTGTTTGGAAAACCAATTTTCTAAACACTTAGTGTTCGGTATTCGTTTAAATGATCAAATCACTAAAAGAATACATTTGGTGTTGTCTAGCTTGTTATTGGGTATGACCCGACTTGGATCAAACACAGTTAGCCACATTAGTATAAGTATGTGTCTCGGGCATACATAATTCCAACAATATCCAATAACACTTCCTCATCGTTTACCACTTCAACATCCACCTCAGCCTCCAAAGCGTCTACTTCTTCATAGTTCAACCCTGACAATAATGAAATATGTTCGCGCGTTAGGGACTTATCGACAAACTGACCTTCTTCAATTTTGTCTGCATTGGCAGTGCTCATCACTAACCCCCTCTTGAAATCCATAAATAAGATGGTGTTGGCTTTGATTGACTTGATAGGTGAGCATTTGTTGAGTCAAGATAAACCACCAATTGTCTATTATTGCCTTCACCACCACTAGTACCAGCAGCCGAGGATGAGCCGTGAGCTTGTTTCGGCTCACTTCCTCCGGTTCCAAGAGCGTTAGGATCGTTATCATCGTTCTTCAGCTTCTTCCGAGCATTGTCATTGCATGTTAGCTGAAGGATGAGATATTCTTGCTCCTTTATATTCACCCCCTGAACCGTGACAATCTCAAGCAGCTCTTTCGTTTCCTTTTGGCAGTAGAAAACGTACCACATCAGACGACGTTAGTTTTGCATCATTTGCTCTTGAGCTTGACGATCCGCCGCCATTTAATTCTCGAGAGCATGTCCATTTGACGGGTTGGGGTTAAAATATGAAAACGTCGGAGGTACTGGTTGTACTGGACCCTGAGGAAGGCTGATTCTCATAAATGAGACGTCCAGAGGATGAGTAGGCATCATGGTCGGTGTCGGAGGAACCACGAAGCAGCAACAGCATGCCTTGGCAGAGTAGATAATACTGCTTGAGGAATGAAGCCAAGCCTTGGATCGGTAGTGAGCGTAGTCGTCCAAGTGAGTTCCGGGGTGCTAGTAGTAAGCGGCACCAGTGGACTTTGAGGAGCGGACGACCTTGACACACGTTGACCGATATCCACACCAGATCCATGTCTTTCATGATGTTTGGGCGATTGATCATTCACTTACACCATGCCCTTACGCTTCCGTTGAGTAGCTTGAGGGCTTGCTGCCTCAACATCAGCACATCGTGTGTCACCTCCATTCCCACCATCAGCACCTTCATCTCCATTATCTCCACCGTCGTTCCCACCTAGTCCCTCTTCTAGTTCGGAATCCGAATCATCGTGGATCCAACGATCATTGGAAGGACATTCATATGTCGGATTCGACAAATGACCAATCAAATGTTTGATCTGTGGCGTCTCCTGCCTGTACGACATCATCATGTTGATTGTATCTACAATCATGTGCTCCAAATTCAGCACATCATCTCTCAGTAACATACCAATCACCAAATCAGGAATAAGATCCTGGATGATTAGCTGTATAAATCGTGGATATATCAGGAATTTACTGCGTCGGTTTTTGACCAAGCAGTTTTCCTTAAGATGATAAAAGATTAGCTCAGAGAAGTTGAACAGCTTGTTCAAAATTAGAGCTACGAATGCCGATTGCAACATGATCCGGCATTCGTCGTATCCACCCTTGTGTCCCCAAGTCTATGTATAAGAACATGTAGGAGATACTTGTATGGGGCGCACAAGTAGGCCTTGTTATACCGGGAACATTCAAGGTGACCCGCATAGAAGACTCGTCGAAATAACCCGCATATCAACGATCAATCAAATTCACACAGGTTGTCCACATTGTACACAAACCTCAACAGCCGTTTGATAACCCTAGGTGTAATAATGACCGTCTTGTTTTTTACTTCGCCGATGATATGGTTTTCGTACTCAACATAAGGAGCCGAATTCCAAAACGGTCGAATAATGCTGAAGTGGATCTTCGTATCAGCAGTAACAAAATAACTTATACGAGAGCATCGGATAAAAGCAATAATATCTCGAAATATATCCTCGCCAGCAAAATTCTCTCTAATAAATGCATTGATATTGTGCTTTTTGTCAAATGGCATCATCATGTCTTCAGGTTCTTGTTGTTGCTGAACCTGTTGCTACTCAGCCACGGGAGCATCCGGGACAATTTCATCAGCCATAACTGAAAATACATAAATCCAAGAATTAGTAAAAGTAAGATTTAATATTAAAGTATTTAATAATTATTATTTTTGAAAATCAATTCAAAGTGTCATTCGTTATCCCATTCGTTATAACGAATGAGGTCATTCACTAAAACGAATTGCTTGTTTTGTTATAAATATCTTAGCGAATGAATATTGACGAATCAATAGAGTAAGGGTAGAGAATTAATCATAACAAGTTTGAGGTTATTCGTTATAAAGACAAACAAAAGAGTTAATTCGTTATCATAACTTCAACGAATGGAACATGAACATGAATGGGTCTCCATTCGTTGAAATATAACGAAGAGCCACCAATAATTATCAACTTTGACTAATTAGGCCCTGATAGTCAACATGCACTCTCAGAATCAATTAGGCCATGTTATACGATGTATGAACCCATATTAAGCATGAAACTACTCGCAATACCCTCGATAGCCGATTTATAAAACCCATTTTGGTAAAAAAAAACTAAGTTTTAATTATAGTTATGTTCATAAGTTAAACCCGAAGTTATAATCAACTAATTCAACCATGAAATGGCCATGAATTTTGACAAATCTTATTACGTTTTGATCGCAATTACCTTATGAATATAAGATGATGATCAGAGCGGAGTTTTATGGTGTTCGAGATTTCTGGAAAAATCGACCAGAGATTTGTTAGGTAAGGTGGATAGTGATGTGAATGAATGAAACGATTCGTTCTCATCCTATTCATTAAATATGACAAATTTTCACACATTCCAAGACAACGAATAAGCTAATTCGTTAATTCCAAATTTACGAATGAGCTAATTCGTTACCTCATTCGTAAACACCGGTAATGAATGAGTGATACGTTAACAATTCTAACGAATTAAAGTAACTTCGTGCCTCATTCGCTATCAATTAGAGGACGAATAAGGTCATTCGTTATCAGTGTAGCGGAAGCGAATTAATGTTGACGAATTGAATTAATTCGTTATCCAAATGACCCTCATTTGTTATCCAGATGGATAGCGAATGTACAATAACTTATAAATCAAATCATTTTCATTATAGATTTAAAAGAATTAAATAATGAATCAAAACCCGTGTCCTGATGAACTTTACCTTACGACTCTTACCATTCGGAGTAAGATGAAATACCTTAACTTGTTTTACGTTAAAAAATACATAACTTAAAAACAAATAATTTAAATGAATTAAATAATATATAAAAAACAAAAAATATATTTTTGGTATTTTCATTTTCTTTTATAATATTTACCCTTTAACCCGAAAACAAAGATAAAGAAAAAAAATGGAATAGAAAATAAAATATTTTGGATTTTTGAATAATAAATATTTTTAATCAAAATAAAATTTATTTTACGAAAGTAGTTTTATATTAACCAAATTGCCATTCCATCGTAGTTTTATATTTCAACGTTATTATGACTGGTGTTAAGTTGGTCATTGATATTGTTGTCCACTTAATTCTTATAACAAACTTTCAAGTATTTTTGTGATATGAATAAATTTTCAATTAAAGCACAGAGTATCAGAAGCTATCAGCCTCTAATCTCGATTCAAGCTTAATTTGATATTTACCGTATCACCCCAACTTGACTTAAACATTTATGTTGCCGATCAAAATTTAGAATTTTTTTTATAGATAGTTTTGGTTGAAGCACCAAGATTCCTTTACTGTGAATGAGAATGCACGAGTTCATCTATATCCTTACATACATCTATTTCTTATTGGTATTAAGACGCATGCAAGGGAGTAACAATGTTTGACTAACAACGGATTTTGATCAAGTCAGTAATTCAATTTGTACGATGTACAACAGTGATCAAATTTAATGACTTTGTGTTTGCTCTAAAAGCTTTTTGAAATATTCACGTGTAAAGGTAGGGTGCCAAACCGGACCCTTTACTTATTGCATCACGTTTCGTATTTCTTATATTAGTTTTTTTACTAACTAAATCCCAATGGGCCGAGGGGGTTTTGGATGTATCCCCTAACCGGGCTTGGCCCACGAAGGTGAGAGTTCATGATGGTTGCCATGAGTCTCCTATCTAAAGGACCTTCATATCTCATTTGAAAGGATCCTCTCTTGGAATCTTGGCCTCCACCAATATTTCTGTGTCTGTAAAAGAGTTTACTCTTAGCTTTCACCTCCACTCCCCCAGTCTTTCCATGGCAGGTCTAGAGCAACTGGAGAAGAAGATCGAGGTGTGGGTTCGTTAGTGTCCAAACCAAAGACAACATCCATCTGACCCTAGAGGGGGTGAGATTTCATGTTTCTTCATCACGCATAAAGACTCACAGTGTGTAGAACCCAGATGCTTTTTACTCAGTCTTTTTGTTTTTGGTAATCAGACAAACATAAGGCTTGAGTATAACATACTATTACATTTCTGCCATCATTTCCTAGATTTTTGGAAGATACTAACACCCCTTTCAATTTGGCATTTCTTTTTGTTTTTATCACATTCTTTACCCTAAAAGCTTGTTTAATAGCTTTCAACACACCAATGTAATTAAGCACTCAACCTTTTAAGCTTATCCCTTTCTGGATATGTGATAAGAGGATCAACATACTATCATTTTCTCTCTTTGCTTCAAAACTCATTTTTTAGGAGCATAAAAATTCACATACTTAAATAACTATACTATCATGTACTATCGCCCCAGTAACTTTCAGTCTATAGATTAATGACTATCCTATAAATCTACAAGTAAATAATATGACAAAACATGCAAGCATGTTCCACAAACTTAAATAACTGACATAATTTTCATCGAGAGAATTAAATAAAAATGCACAACAATCGCCCCAACTACTTTCCATTATCAGGTCAATGGCTATCCCGAACATTTATAAAGAAATATCATAACCAAACATATACACGTATATGTCCTTCAAATCTGAGTAATTTGGCTTTTCAGATTTTTCAATACAAACAAAAAACACAATCTTTTTGATTTTTCAAATTTAAATGTTTTTGAAATTTTCAAAATTCTAATGTTTTTGGAATTTCACAATATTTTTGTGTTTGTCATTATTTTTAAATATTTTTGTATTTTTCATTTTCACCACCAAAAACCCAAAACATGAAAATGAGAAAAAGAAAATAAACCAAATAAAAATAAAGATAATTATCCTTGTTTAAGGATCTCAGCAAGAGTTTTTAATCCAATTCAACCAAGCAGAAAGTTAGAACGCGTTTTGTCATATTATTTGGTAAACATATCGGCTTTCTGAAAATCTGTTTTCACCTTTTCAATATCAATTAGTTTCTTTTCAAAGAAATCACATATAAATGATATCGAATTTCGATATGCTTTGTATTTGAGTGGTGCACAGGGTTTTTGGTAATACTTATAGCAGCAGAGTTATCAATAAAGATGGGAATAGTGAGAAACTTCAAACCGTAATCCCACGAGTGAATTTGGATCCAAAGAACCTGTGAACAGCAACTCGAGGCTGCCACATACTCTGCTTCGGCGGTTGAAGTGGAGACCGTTGTCTGCTTTATATACTACCAGGAAACAAGCCACCTTCCTAGAAATTCACAACCTACTGTTGTCAATTTGAAATTTGATCTTGCATCCTCCATAATCAAAATCAGAAAACATAGTCAGATCAAAGCTATCGTCCTCGGGATACCATAACCAGGTGTTAGGATTACCCCTCAGATAGTGAAGTATACGTTTAACCGCCACCAGATGAGTCATTCAGGGACTTGATTGGTACCTGGCACACTATCAAACTTCAAACATTATATCAGGATGAGAAGTAGTTAAATACATTAATGAAACAAACATTGCACGGTAAAGGGGTGGATCAACGGTATCCTCCAATTTGTCCGGTGACGAATTGTGACCCACGGGAAGTGGCGTCGATGGGATTTTTCCAGCTGTTATCTTGAATCGGCCCAAGACATCATTCATGTATTTAGTCTGATGAATAAAAATTCCCGTGTCAGACTATGAACCTGCAACCCTAAGAAGAAATTCATCTCCCCCGTCGAGCTCATTTCAAATTTCAAATTCGTTTGTTAAACCAAATATGATGTCATTGACATATATTTGGGCTAGGAGTAGATCATCACCAACTTTTTGGTAAAAGAGAGTACAATCCACAGTTCCTCGCTTGAAGCAATTATCGGTAAGATGGTCAGCAAGTGTGCCATACCAAGCTCTCTGGGCTTGGTGTAACACATAAAGGACCTTGTTTAATCGGTAAACATGGTCCAAATAATATGGATCTTCAAAACAAGGATGCTACAACACAAACACCTCTTCATGAAGTTACCCATTTAGAAATGCACTCTTGACATCCATTTGATAAACTTTAATGTTTTTGAAATCCGCATAAGCCAAAAATATTTGTATAGCCTCCAATCGAGAAACTGGAGCATATACTTCCGTGTAATCTATGACTTCTTGCTGATGAAAGCCTTGAACCACCAATCGTGCTTTGTTTCGTACAATAACTCCACGATCATCATTCTTTCACTTAAATACCCATTTTGTCGGAATTGGTTTCGTAACTCTAACTAGTTTGTCAATGAGATCCCATACACCTAGTCGATGAAACTTTTGCAACTCTTCTTGCATCGCTTTTAACCATGATGGATCTTCAAGCACCATACGAAGATTCGTTGGTTCCATTTGAGATAGAAAGAAAATATATTTTGCGAGATTTATGATTCTCGAGGAGTGTATATCAGCATACGCACACAATAAGTTAGCAACATTTGACGTTGCAAGCTGATGACGTGTTTGCGCACCGACATCAACATCACCAATGATGCTGTACTGAGGATGATAAGTATGAATCCGAAGAGTAGAATACTCAGACACAACAACATTGTCAGTTAAATTAGTTAGATTCTCCTCAGCATCATGAGATAATTCACCAATCTCATGTGTTTCAGAAAATGGTGCTGAGGAGGAATCAACAAAATGACCATCATCTGACGATATTGAAATCACATAAGATGTATCAGGAAGACTATGTTGTCGATCATCATCATAATTAGTACTTAAAGATCTTGAAGGTAGAAATTGGTCTTCTAAATAAGCACGCACCAAGTCCTCATCAGATTGATCAGCTATTTGAGTGAATGAGTTAAATAAACTCTTATAGTCAAACATCCAATCAGGTCCTTTTCCAGCTGAAGGTGTAGTATATCGTTGACAGTTGACATGATACCACTCTTCAACATGACCTGAAGTGAGTTAAATGCTCATTTCTTAGGTGATGCATAACCTTAGAAAAAACCTTTAATTTCTTTTTCTTCAAATTTTCTTGCATCTTTCTTCAACATAGTACACGTAAACCCAAATGGCTCCAAGTACTTTAAATAAGCTTTCTCTTGTTCAATAGTTTGTAGCTTGTTAATTGTAGCCTTTTCAAAGTCAAAACACGATTCAGCGTGTAGCAAGCAGTATTCACAGCCTTGTTCTAGAATTGAACAGGAAGCTTAGAATCTTCAAGCATTGTTCGTGCCGCTTCAATCAGTGTTCGATTCTTTCTTTCTACAACACCATTCTGTTGAGGTACATATGGAGCACTGTGTTCTCGATGAATTACTTTCTATATGAAAAAGAAATCCAATACAGTATTTTTGAACTCTGTACCGTTATCTCTTCGAATATGCCTCACTTTAATTTATACAGTGATTCGATCTTCGTGATTAGATTTTGAACCCGAATGGGTGTTTGATCTTTCGAACTCATAAATAACACCTAAGAGTATCTTGAATAGTCATCAGTGACAACTAGAAAATACCAATCACCAGCAATACTCGCACGATTTACAGGACCAAACAAATCCATATTCAATCAATCCAGTGTAGTATCAATGGTATTGATTAACTTAGAAAGGTATGATATCTTTTTATGTTTGCCAATTTTGCATGCGACACAGTGGTCAGTCAGTTTAAAATGTTCCAAGAAACACCATCAAGCAATTCATTAGCCATAAGATATTTCATCTTTTTGACGTGAATATGACACATCCGCTTGATATACAGAATCGAGTCATTCTCTATTGCTTTAGAGAAAAAACACATTTCAACAGAAGTAGATACCTTAGAAGATATATTTAACACATAAATGTCGTTTGAAAGAGGAGATCACATAACTACCGTATCTACGGGAATGACGTATCCTGGTTTAAGTATTATGCACTCCTTATCATTAAATACGGTGGTATATTTTTTATCACAGATTTTTCACACGCTCAACAAATTATGATCTACTTTGTCACCCATTTGACCTTCTCAAAGGTGATACACCCATTTGACACATCTCGCTCCTTAGTAATCATTCCAACCGAATTACTCACAAAAGAGACATACCCTCCTTGTATTTTCTTGACATTTGATAAGAGGTTAATGTTACCGGTAATATAACGAGAGCATCCACTATCCATTATCCAGTTTTCACTAGAAATAGTCTTGGATGAACTCTGCACACAAATGAAAAATGATCAGTTCAAAAAGACAGCCCAGACCTCATTCTTGGGCACCTATTTAGTTTCACTTGAAGTTTTAATATTGAGTGAATCCAAATGCAGTTTAGCTGCTTGTGAATAAGTCACAGGTCGTTTCGACTTTCGTCTCAAGTATGCAGCTTGAAATACATTCATATTCACATTCTTGCAAATAGGTTTCGTAGGAACAAATGTGGGCTTTAAATTACTTGAATTTTTATTAATACGATTCACCCCTTGTGAGGATTCACATCAGAAAACATGATATCGGTTTCATCATCAAAAGACATCGGTCTTTTCAAAAACTCCTTAATCACAGGAACGGGTTTGGTTTGTTCCTTGATAAATGGATGAAGATTTTGTGATTCCTCAAGTGCAAAGTTTCTAACAACATTCCCTTGTTCACCACATAAAAACATGTTCTCATGTAAACATGCTCACGTTGTGGTTTAGCATATATTTGGGCAACAAAAGGTTGATGAAACGCACCAGCAATGGGACCTTTTCCAAATCATCAAATGTCACAGATTCTTTTTAATGTATAAATCAAGGTTTGAACAGTTTGGAAACTAAACATTTAAAGTTGTTTGGCTTTCATCAAGTGATCCGTTGCATTTGATGTTTTGAAATTCACAAAATTATGTTCAAGATCTTGTATCTTGGAAGTTTCATTTTGAAAGACGCTTTCAATCAATTCAGGCTTGATAAGATTAAGCGGAATGTCTTTCTCGGTGAACACTTTGCTAATCCCTATCAACATAAACACTCGACCAGAAGATGGCTTAGAAGCAACACGATTGATGAAATGCATCAAATTCTCATCAGAAATTTTTGGCTTTTCTGATTTCTTAGCCTTAACCTTAACAGATTTCTCCTTTTTCACTTGAGATGCATTTGAACCATACACAGCGTCCTCAAATTCATGAGGTTCACATAAAATGTGATTTGAACTTGGAATGTCCTGGTTTATGTGCTCAACTTCAGGTTCAAATACATCCTCAATTGTTACCTTATCAACATTTTCCACAAAGATCTAATTGCATTGAATTCGAGGTTTTTATGTAGAAGATTGGGCATTAACATTGTCATTTTTAACCAATTTAGGTTTTTCATCAACAACAGGTTCATTAACAATTCCTCTTTACCCGAAAATGGATTTGGAGTATAATCATTATGGATTTGGACTATAATCATTTGAATCTTTTTGCTTACCAGTCACCTCAATAATTTCACTTAGCAAAAACGACGAATTTTGAAACTTGCCCAAGTCATTTTGACAGACAATTCAAATTTTAAATCATGGTTACTTATAGACATAGCTTATATTTTCTCCCTAGACCTCATTTATGATTCTAGTGATTGTCTATATGTATCCTTGATTGAAGCAATTTCTTTTACCAACAAGTCATTATTTTCTTTCAGTGAATCAAACCTAGGCTTAACAATTTCACCTACAGAACAAGGCACATTTTCAGTTAATTTAGCATAAGAAGACGAAGAATAACCACATCAATCTTAGCCATGAATGCAAAAGAAGTTGGTTGCATTTGACACGAATCATTAGAATCTGATTATGTCTTATTGTCAGAAGACAATTCATTCCGACTAGCATCTTGAAATCTTTCAGACATCTCGAACATAGCAAGATTTGCTTGATTATCATTACAAAACAGTCTTTGAGTCCAGTTAGTTCCTTGAACAGAGAGAAGAGCTTGTGATCTCGAAGCTTTAGTCGAATTACCACCAGAAGGCTTATTAGAAGAATCATTACCCTTCTTTCCAAGATTTCTATCTTGGTTTCGAGGTCCATTGTACTCTTTCTTTGGTTTATCACATTCTTTAGCAAAGTGACCAAATTCTTGACAATTGTAACACTTGACCTTTACTTTATCAAAACTAACTTATTTGTTCAGAGATGGTAGGTATTTACCAGTTCATTGCATAAACTTCTTCACTTTTCGAACAATCATGGTCATGTTCCATTTGAGATCCATCAACACCAAATCATCAGGATCAACTTGGTCTTAGACTTCATCAGTCAGCTCACTTGTAGCAATCTTACTACCAATCAGATTTTCATATGACATGAAACAACAAAGAAACAAAAAATTTTGTTCAGCTTATTTCATGTTAACATTTGGTGGTGTAGAGAAACTATTAGCAGGAGCAGATCCCCCAGAATTATCAGTAAACCCAGAAGCCATGAAGCATACATTAGGATCACTATAAGTCGATGATCGTTCTTGTGCATTTTGAGTCAAGAATGCTGTAATTGGAGTTGGAGTTGCAGTGCTACTCAATGGCATACAACCTCCATAAAGATTCGGGTCTTGAGTTTCTTTTGAAGATTTCTCACATTTCAGATCATATTCTCGAGCTCCCACCTTTTACATAAATTCCGAAGCCGTTCGATCTTCATTCATAAAATAGTTGTTTTCTTTCAACACCATCATAAATGTTGAATATGAACCCGGTAAATCATTCATGTCTAAGTCAATCTTATCAGGTTCAGTGGGTTCCGTCTTCAATTTATTCATTTTAGCCATCAAGTGATTAAATCGAGTAAGCATCTCTTCAACAGTCTCGCCTTTTAATTAGTTAAAGTTTCGAAATTGAAACATCAACATCACTTTCTTGCTTTCTTATGTGTTTCCCATGTTTCTCATTTTAATGTGTTGAAACAATGAAGCACATATCTTAATACTCCCAACTGGATGAAATATGTAATCAGGTAATGCCATAGTCAACGTGGAAGCTTTATTTACCTCTTGCGAGTAGTGAGAAAAAGCTTTCGGAGTAAAACCTGCATTTTCACTACCAATCATTGGAAATGTGTCGACAAGAGAGTTAATGAAGGTAGCTATTTTGGGAAAGAAAACTATTTGTTAACGGCGGAATCAGATACAAACAGAGTAGTTGCTAAAGGATTAATGAAATGTAACTAACACAAAACAATAACTCAAAAGATTTCCATTCATATAAATAATCATACAAATGATAATCAGCTTAGTGTTTCTTGTTTGGAAAGTTAGATCCATACGATCCTAGGACAGCCGTCACACTCATAAATATTTGTTCAAAGAAAAGTGGCTAAATCTGTGTCTTTTTTGTGGTAGGCTTGCCCTAAAATATTCAATTTAAAGGCATGCCACTACCTGACAGCTGTCCCATCTTCTAGAAACAATAAATAAATAATACATATTCAAATTAGATAATCAGAACTATACTAAGTGTAAAAACAGGTCTTCCGGGTAGACTTTGTAATACTTGTCTTTACCGAGTAGGCTTTGTGTGTTTTGTCTTCTACAAGTAGACCTGGTAACTTTGAAGTGTGCTCGGAAACAGTTCTCTGGGTAGACATTACTTAGAGTATTTTCCTAAGAAAATACTCTCCTAGCAAACTTCAATCTTCTTGATCATATCAAACTTTGCCAGACATGATCTTACGAGCAACCTTGTTCTTCAATGATCCTTTCAACTCCTTGATAGGGAATAGCTTATTAGCAAAGCAGAGTGTGCTTGGTAACACTGTAGCCTTCTTGAGTTGAATCCTTCCCAACGCATCTTGAGATATTTCATTACTCACATCAAGCCTGCTCGGACTATTGTATTACTGATGAATACCTTGCCCGATCTTCCAATTACTTGGCTTCATAAGCTTGGTTAGCCAAGATCTTACTCGGAGGAAAACCTTGCTTGGCTATGAAGAACAATGTTGATAGACATAGTGAACCGTGCTCGAATATACAATATAGAAGAATTCTAGAAGATAACCTTGCCTGATGGACAAAGTACCTTGCTAGGGTAAGTAAACCTTGCCTGGGAGTCCAAGTGTGCTCGGATTCCATACTTCGCTATTTCTGAGGAGGTTGAGAAGATTCCAATCTTCCTTATAATTCTTTTAGGTCAAATCTTTGACTCAACAGGTTAGATTTTGAAGATTTGATCAATTTCTCTAAATCAAACAACCAGCTTGCTCCATCAACAATATTAAAATGATTCTCATTGAAAATAATGTCAGATGATCCAATTACACTCAGATGATCTTTCACGTATACTTATATGCCCCTGAGCGTGAAGAATATCAAACAAAGAAATAATCTAAGGACTTTGTTTGGAATTTGTTTGTGTAGTCTTTGGTGTTTAATAGAGAACATTTGTAACCAAAAGGTTTGAGAAACTTGATGTAGGGCTTTCTTTTATACAAAATCTCATAAAGAGTTTTGTTTTGTTTTTTTGTTGAGAAGGACCCAGTTCCGAACACATGCAATGTTGAATGCTTCTGCCCGAAATGATACATGTAGATAAGCATCTGCAAGCATGGTTATTGCAGCTTCTATTAGTGTTTTATGCCTTCTTTCTACAGCACCATTTTGTTAAGGAGTTCTTGAGGCACTGAATTGTTGAAATATTCTTTTTGATACACAAAATTCAGTCATAACCCCATTTTTGAACTCAGATCCATTGTTACTTCTCATCACCTTAACCCTTGCATCTAATTGATTCTCAATTCAAGTTACACAACTCTTGATCAATTCTGCAGCTTTATCTTTTGAATTTAGGAAATACACCTAAGTGAATGTTGAGTAACCAACTATGGTCACCAAACAATACTTCTTTTTGCCAATACTTGGAACACTTAGGGACCAAAAAGATCCATGTGAAGAATTTGAAGCACTTAATCAATGGAGTTTACAAATTTTGTTTTATGAGATGATTTATCTTGTTTTCCCTTTTGGCCTGAAACACCGTCATCATCAATCATCAACTCTCTTGTTGGCAAACCAATAACATGTTCACCTTTTACAAGTTTGTTCATGCTCTGTAGATTCACATGACATAATTTTCTGTGCTATTGCTTGGTTTCGCTTTTAGAAGCTTTAGAAACAAAACAGGTACCACATCTAGATATAACATCCTTCATCCTTAATTCATTCACATTCCCATTCCTTGGTGCCATCATCATAATCATTTCTGGTGGAATCACAAACTCAGGTTTCAAAATGAAACTATGAGATTCATCAAAACCAACCTTATAACCTATGTCACACATTTGAGAGATGCTCAAAAGGTTATATTGGGGACCTTCAACATGAAATACATTATCAAATGTGAATTTCCGATTTGTGAGAATTCCTTTGACAACAATATTTCCTCCCTTTTTATCACTTCCAAAAGTAACTGGGCCTTTAAATTTTTTTTCATAATTAACCAGTGATCTCTTATCAGAGGTCATGTGCCTGAAACTTCCACTATCCATATACCATACATCATTGACTTCAATGGATTATTCTTGCATAGTAGAAAAAAATGATCAGTTTAAGGATGAATCACAAACCATGTTGGCTTGCAAGTATCAGAAACAACAATAGTAGTTGCATGTCGTTTTGGATCTTCATAAACTAGTTCACAAGACTCATTAGTCTCATAACCGGATTCAAACAAATTTCCAAAATTGGGAATTATGCTTGTGCATTCTTCAATCATTGTCTCCCTTTTGATGATCAGTTTTAGAGTTTCATTCTTTGAATTCCACAAGAACCCTTTAGGTTCATAACCACTATTCAAAAAGAATTTTTCATCACCATTTAATTATTTCCTTTGCTTTCTCTTGAAAACATTCTTCTTGAATTGTCTGTTCTTATTATTTGAACTTAAATCTACTGAGTCAAAAGATTTTTCTGAGCTCTGAGATTTAATAAATGATATTTTTTCCAATATTTTCATGGACGTCTTCTTTTTCTTCTCAAATACATCATTGTCCTTTTTCGTTTCTTCAATGGTTTCATCATTGACTTGCATATCCTTTTGCAAGTATTCTTCATACTTCTTTTTATACAAACCAAAGTCTCGACCACAGATGTAGTCAGGAATATTGAAAGGTTCTAGTATGATTCTTTCCTAACATGAATCTGTGCAATGACTATAAACATCACATATCCATACATTTCCCTTGTGTTCATTCATAGAATTTCCTCCCATGAATATTTCACTTGGTCTTGGAGGATCTACACCAATGGTGTTTTGGTGAGTCATTGGTTTTCCAAAATATGTAGAAAAACATTTATCTTTTCAGTACTCCGATAATCAAATCCTTTGATAAACTTGGCATTTTTAAAGCTTCCCTTTCTGTCATTCAGTTCCTTTATTTTCGTTGGGCTCACATACTTTCTTGCAAAGTATTCAACATCTCCAATGTCAAAGAGTTCATGATTTGAGAATACTAGATAAATGGGGGATACTCTGTTTCTTCTTTTGTTTCTATGCCATCTCTTTATTGGAATTCTAAATGTTTGTGAATTAACGTTGTTCTTCTTTCTTTGAGACCTCTCACATATGCCAAATGGCATATGATTTCTTTTAATTTGTTCATGAACCTTCTTCATTCTTGATGTAATTTTGGGTAATCTTGGAATCTTTTAATTTAAATTCATTCTTTTTAGTTATTTACCCTTGTTACTTCCACCACTTGAACATTTATCACTTGATTGGTTTTCTTTCATAGAGTCTTTAAACTCAGCAGAATCTTCATTATCACTTTCATTTATTTCCTCAGTCTTCAATATAAACTCTCCTTCTTCATTTATAGCAACATTCTTGTAGTTTTCAATAAATTCTTCTTGTCTTTGAAAACCTTCTTGAATTGATTTAGATAAGCTTCTCTTTTCTATTAGTCAACTTTTAATGAATAATTATCATTAAAAGGTGGTGTAATAACTTTATACTTGTCTTTATCTTTAATCTTCAACAGTTTTCCACATATGTTACCAGTTAAAATAAGGTTTTTTTAGAAAATTAACCTCAACTTGAAGTTGGGTATTCTTGACTTTTTCTTCTAAGTACATCCTTTTCAAACCTTCTATTTCTGTGCTGTATCTTGATTGAGTTTCAAAAATATCCATACAGTCTTGTTCTAGACCTTTGATATGATTTTTCATAAGTTATTTCACTCATTTCATAGAGATTGATTATGCTCTACTTTTTGAAACACTAAGCTTGCATTTGACCAACCTCTTTTCTCAATGAGTCATTCATATCAAGTAATTCTAAGATTGAGTAATTGGAATATACTTGAGATGTTGAAGATTCAGCTTTATCATTGTTTTTAACCATAAATGCTACATTAGCCTTTTCAATCTCTTTAGCATGATTGCTCCAATCAAACAAATTAGTTTGTGGTTGTTGAGCTACATCAACATTTCCTTGATTTCTTGGTTGAGTTGCATTGTTTCTGTTCTTGTTTGCAGGCCTTGAGGGGGTTCTGTTGATTTCTTTGGATAAGTTGTTATCGCGGAATGATTTGTTGTTGGTTATGTTGTGGTTGAAAGTTGTTGTTGTAAAACTGTCTCTGCTGCTGACCTTGACCTTGATTCTAATACTGGAATTGATTTGTTTGAAGATTGTTGTTGTTGTTGTGTTGGAATTGTCTTGGTTGATTGCATTCTCTTGAAAAATGACCAGGTTGTTGACAATTGTAGCAAATTGCCTTGGATTTATCTAATCCAATCATGTCATTTAAACTAGAAAATATTGAACTTCTGGTCTTATTATACAACCTTTTACTTCTTAAAGCAAACATGGCAGCTTGTCATTTTAAATCCATATATTCAAGACCAGCTGCATCAAGATGTTCTAAATCTTCTTGCACAACACTTGTGTGCATCAAGTTCTTGGCCGCAAATGCACTATAGGATTCAATAAAAAAAGAAAACAGGGCTTGATATTCATTTCTTGATTTGAACTGCTAGGAACATATGGTGCATGTCCACTAGCCATAGAAGAGGTATCACCATCAACAATCATTTGGACATTAAATCTTTGTTATCTATATTGGATTCCAGATGCTTGACTGGCTACATAAACCTTCGGAGTTTCAACATTAAAGTCACTAGGCTCTTTAATGATAAGAATCTGTTGTTAATTCTTGGTAGCCAAATTTCCCATTGGAGCTATCAGGGCATTTGCAACATTAAAAGTGGGCTTCTATTCTTTGATCATGTAATTTTCAGTCATTTCATGTTCACAGCTTGACGAAAACATATTACATCATCTAGCTTGATGTTGGGAAAATTGGCCTTGTCCTTTATAAAATTGCTTGCAGTATACCATTCACTAGATAATGAAGACAGCAACTTCTTATTAAGATCAAAATCAGTAATAGCAAGATCAGTTGTTCTGATTTCATTGATTGTTGATACAAATCTTTGCGAAACAGACTTCAGTCTTTCTCCCTCTTTAATCTTGAATATGTCAAGTTGTTTCTTCAGCCTATCTTTCTTGATGTCTTTCAATTTAGTGATTCCTGCAAAAATTTCCACCACTGCATCATACATTGATTTTGTAGTGGTGTGATGGTTTACACTTGTCAAATTTCCTATGACAAACCTAATTTCACCATAGAAAGAGCCTTTTCGTCCCATTTCTTCCTCCGTCTTTCTAAAGCTTGAACGTAAGGACGATTTTTGATAGACTTCCACAAAAGTACCTTCCACTTGATATAGTTATATTGACCCAACAATATTGGAATCTTGTTGGTAGAAACTTTTTGGTCTTCCATTTGTTTGAAAATATTTTTGATATTTTTAACAAGCTTTTAAAAAGAAACTTTCTGAAAATTTGAACAAACTTTGTAAAAACATCAGATCTGAGGATTAAATCCTTGAATATAATGAAAAAAGATGGATTAAACCAAGATCTATACCCAAAACAATGAATAATCAATGTGAATATGAGATTAAACTAAATGATTGTAGATCTAAAGAATAAAGAACAGAACAGCTGACGTTGCGTTTCAATGTAACAGAACCTGTTTACGTCATCATCTTAAACCTTAAATCAAAGGGATTCAGTAAAAGGGTTCACACTCAATCTTCACAGCAACATGTCGATCTTCACAAGAGCTAACACAAGCTCTGATACCACTTTTCAGGATCGATTATCTCACTATCAACCTCGTAACCAACAAATTAATGTTGACAAGACGGTTATGAATAAGCTAATGAAAAGACCCAATGTTTACTTAAGGCGGAATCAATAGTAATCAAGATATTGCTATAACACAAAGTTACCAAACACACAAGAGACTCAAGATTTTTCCATTGATATTAATAAATATTTAGGTTTTCTTGGTAGAAACGTCAGGTGCAACTGCTTTCTGTACGAAAATATTATGTCAACTTGGAAATTGTGCGATCCGCCGTTTTTCACCATTGTCATAAATGTGACCTAGTATTTCCATAAGTATTCACACTTGAGACCTTCTAGAAACCCTAATCATTGTTAAAACATATTCAAAATTATTACAATTTTCAGATAGGTCTTCGATTAAGCTTTTGTCTTTATCGACAAAACCTTGTAATCTGTAAGTGTGTTGGAACAGTTCTCGGAGCAAGCTTTTACTTGAATATTTTCTTAGAAAATATTTATTCAAGCAGAGTTCAATCATCATGATATAATAAAACTTTGCTCGACAATATCCTACGACCAAACTTGTTCTTTTGGATCTCTTCAACCTTTGTCAAAGACTTATTCTAACAAACTAAGTGTTCTTGGATACTGTAGCTTGCTCGAGAGGTTGAACCTTGCTTGTAAAAGTCCTTATAATAATTCTTTTAACTTCTACAAGTTTCCTTAAGATCAGCATTATTGAAACCTTGCTCGACCCACCGATTTACTTGGTTTAAGCTTCAATAAGTCAACGGTTTGATCTAAAACAAACCTTGTTTGACTAAATAACAACCTTTCTTGATGAAGTGTAGTTTGCTATAACTAAACACTTAGAAATATTTTAGAAGATAACCTTTCTCTATATAATATACCTTGTTTGGATAAGTATTAGGCTTGCTCAAAGTGCCTAGTTTTCTCGTATTCCATACTTAGCATATTTCTTGAGGAGGTTGAGAAGATTCCAATATTCCTTGATCATTTTAGCTCTCAACATCAACATATTATGTCGTTTACGAGTTTGTAGTGATAGAAAATACACGATAGTGAAAATAAAAACTAGAAAATACGAGGCTGAATGATGAAGAAACAGGCGCACAAGAGAATGCATGAGAGTGAAAAAAATAAACTAGAAAATAGAAATATACTGTAAGTGGAGATATCAGTAGAGGATATGATAGAGGGTTGATGAAGATGTAGAAAAAACCGGGAAGAAAACATAACTAAAACGAAGATTCTTCTAGCAAAAAAATAATAAAATAATCTAGTCAATCCATTCCACCTTTTGGTGCATAGGAATGAGGCTCAGGGTGATAAGCTTGGTTCTACACGTAGCTCGGGGGACCTGCGTGTTGGCAAAACCTTGAGAAAACCATATTTAAACGTTTTAAACTACCCTAATCGATTCATTTAACCTTTATTCGTCCCTCAGGGAGCCTTGGGGCGATTTTGGAGCCTTGGGGTGAATAAGATTGATCACTAAACGAGTCTCGAGTTCGTTTATTTGGTTTTTCTTGTCTTTTCATCTATTCTAGAGCATGTATTTGAATGATTGTTGTCTAGATTCCCGTTCTACCTAAGTTTTTGATGATATCCTTTTGAGATACGGTTTTGGTTTTTTGGATCTTATTGTTTATTTAGTATTAAAGTAATCAGCTTGATTACAATTAATATAATCTTTATGCATGTCTAGGTCTGATTTATTGTTGATCTTTGTTGCGCATGTGTCTTATTGAATGCCTTTCAGTTATAGATACATGTTTAGGTCATTTTTGCATGTGTCTTGTTGAATGTCTTTCAGTAATAGATACGTGTCTAGGTCACTTACTACGTGTTTGTGATTATTTTATGGTTTTTCTAGACATAGTAATCCATAGAGACATTGGTTGGTGATTGGTTAGAACTTCATACTCTACCTATCTAGATAGTTAACATGTGATAGATAGTCGGGTTAGCTTTGGGGTTAGGAGTTCATGCTTAAACACTCTAACAGGAGGTTTCCCTAGTTTCATTGTAATTCCGTGTTTATCGATTTTTTTTAGTTTACCCCTATAACTTTAAGGTGTATTGAGACAGTGAGAACAACGGGTGATCTGTCTTTTAGGGTGCATTAGCATTGTTGGAGAGACTGATAGCTAATCTTAGCAGTTGGTAAGTTTAAACAACCCTAGGGTTTCCTTTTCTGTCAAACCCTGACAATGATTAGGGTTCAATTAGGTTTCCTAAGGGTGTTGTATTTTAAGATCCCGATTCCATCATAGTTTCCATTAGCTTGTCTAAACCTAGGTAGTGTTTCTCCTATCTTTAAGTTTGTCCAGGTCATAGTGTTGAAGTTTCTCAGTGCCAGTTCTAACTTAAATAGTTAATTATCCAATATTACGTTCTTTGTTAGAGACTAGTTAGTTGTAGCTAGTCTCCTTTGGATTCGATATCCAGACTTCATTAGGTTTTACTACAGTTGATAGGTACACTTGCATGTCTAGTGGTCTAGTATTAAGAGAGTTTAGGTTTAAAAATTTAAAACTAGAGTGTCTAGGTTAGGTTAAATTTTACAAACTACTTTTAGTACATCACTTCTCGCTAGATTCTGGCAGTCTTGCAAAACTTAAAAAACGGAAAAAAAAACTAAAAGAAACTACGTTAGTGACCCGACAAGAATCAAGATAAAAATGAAATAACGAAATAAAATTGTTGGTCCATAAAATGTCCATCGCTTAGCTCTTGTGGGTCTAGTGTTGTTGTTAGTAGTGTTTGGAATGAGTTTTCATGTTTAGGAATGTACAGGTACTTATACGGGGCATAAATTATGTGTCTTATAACTTATACGGCCTATAAGTCACTTTGTCATGTCGATAAATAGGTTGTTAGCTTATACATTCCTTGACATGGTCGAGCGTTTGTCCAAGTGATGTTGGTCCATTTTGTACATGTTCTTGTATTGTCAGATCATGATGTACTTCACTGCTATCAATGAATAAAAGAAGAGTTAAAGAGATATTTTTGTGTTTTTCACCTTGTTATGGTTTCTGCAAATAATAGTGTAGAGTAGATATCTTCATGAACTTTTAAAAGGTATCAGAGATTTTGTCTCCTTATTTACATTGAAAAACTCAATTTAATCTATTTTCTAAACTATATTGATCATTCCAGAAGATGTAGCCATTCGAAACACACCAAAAGTTCACATGATGTCACATCCCTAGTTTTGAACAGTTTCCTTAAGTTTCAAATTATTTCATCTCCATTCTCACACAAAATCTTGCAAAAAAATTCACGTAAGCTTATATGGACCATAAGTTTCGGAGCGCATATGTCTACAAGTCGTATAACATAATGCGCATAACATACACGACGCATAACTTCAACGTATATGTACATATATGCCGTGTATGTGTTTCCATATGACTTACACTTTAATCGTTAACGGTTAAGTTGTTACACTCTATATATGATCATTTGGTTCATATATACTTATACGATGCATAAGGTTATATGCTGTATACAAACTTACACATTGAATATTGAACATACACTCCATGTCACTTATACGATGTTATTACTTATACACTGATGAATCTATTTTGTATTTTGGAGAGGACTTGGTATAAGATTTATATGGTTGGTCCCTTGTGGCCGGTTGCTGGGAAGTGACTGCCTATGATTAGTTTACTTAATCCCTTGTGATTCGTGAGAGAGTAGAGGAAGCGCAATAGTCTTATCCTTTAGTTCATGTGTGCTTTAGGATTTAATTTTGGACGTGTGTGTGAGACTATGTGTAATGTGTTTGTAGTGGCAAAGATTGACTGAAGATTATTTCATGAAAGGTGGAAGACCTAACTATAAGCAGATAAAGAATTCTAATTGTTATATGTATTAAGAATGTTCGGAAGGCATAACTTTTAGAGTTCTTAAACCTTAAGGATTGATTTAGAAAAGAGTTTGAAGACCACCTAAAAGCAATATCCAAGGGGGAGTTTGTTAGTGAGTTGCATGTATTTTTACTTAGAGTACAAGACCAAGAAATATCCAAGGAGGTGATTGCTAGTGCATAAAATGTCTATCACTTAGGTCTTGTAGGTCTTGTGGTGTTAATAGTAGTGTCTGGAATGGGTTTTCATGTTTAGGAATGTATAACTACTTAGACGACGTATTAGTCTTATAAGACAAAAACATAACTTATGCGCCTTATGACTTATACGGCGTATAAATGTCTTTAAATAGGTTCTTGGCTTATAAATTCATTGATTTGGTCCGGCCTTTGTTTCATTAACTTTGGTCTATTTTGTACATGTTTTTATTGTAAGATCATGATGCACTTCACTGCTGTCATTGAATAAAAGAATAGTTAAAGAGATATTATTGTGTTTTTGTTAGTGCATGATTTGTTGTCCGTAGCTGATTTAATAAGTTTGGTTAGATTAGTCATTATGCTATGATGTAACATGGTCCATTCGCTAAGGATTGTATTGCAAATGAGGTTCATTTGTTAGAATAGCTTCCTCATTCATTAAGTTTGGAGCCCATACGATGAGGATGTAGCGTATGAAGTCTCAGTCGTTAAGTTAAATGCCCATTCGCTAGTGATGTTTAATGAATGGGTCTTGGGCCTAATAGGTAGATACTGTTCATTTTGCATAGAGATATGTGCTTATTTGATCTTTAAGTAACGTTATGTTCACGGATTCTCTCTAAAATCAAGCTTAACGTATGTAATGAATGAATCCTTAAAGTATCAATAAAGTGTCATTGTTATCGGCTCGTATATCATTGATGTATCCAACTGCGACTAGATCTTGGCTCGTATAACGTCTAACATTTTCTCAGTTTTTCACCAAGTTATGGTTTCCACACATAACATTGAAGAGTAGATATCTTCATGAACGTTTGTTTACATCTTATCTTGATGTCCTGTGTTGGGTTTTAACAAAATTATCAAAGTCATATAACCTCATTTATATGAAAAAAAAAACAGCGGAAAAAAGGTTTTAAATCTTGGTATTTAGATTAATACAAAACCTATTTTTATATATAAAAACCAAAGACCCAGATCCATATAAGAAATTACATGCCTGCCAATATTAAACAACCATAGTGTGTTTATGTAATATACCTTCTAGAGTCCAAGAAAATGAAGGAGATAATGATTTGAATAGTTAGTCTTCAAATAGAGAAGAGCCTTAAGCTTGCATACCCACAAGACACAAAAAAAAAACCCTTTCTTACTAGGATTTTATTACATTTGTTCAAGAAAAACCTTTTTCTCTTATTCCTTGTCTTGGCCGATTTCAGAGAGAGAGAGAGAGAGAGGAGAGATTCAAAAACTGCATGTAATATGAATGGGTTATGTTTGTGGTGTACCAAGAAGAAAATAGGGAGAGGTAATGGGTTTAAAAGGAGTTGGGAGGTCTCCAACCAAAATGGCCATACCATAACCATTATCATATATATATATATATATATATATATATATATATACATATATATATATATATATATATTATTTAACCATCTTATATAATATCATACAATAATATCTCTAAATAAATCATCCATATAATTTATTGATTTCTCAAGTGCAAATATTTAGAAACCCATTTTCTAAATATCATACGTGTTAATATATATTCGTAAGATCATATTCAAAATAAATATCGTGGTGTTTGTCTAGCTTGTTATTGGGTATGGCCCTACTAGGATCATAACGTAATAGCCACATCAATTAAAATATGTGTCTTGGGCCGACCAATTCCAGCAATCTCCCACTTGCATAGATAAATAGAAGATTAATGCAAGTAGAAAATACCGCCTAACAACGGTTTACTACCCCTAATAAGTATGACGAAGTGCCATTCAATAACATCATCCCCTTGAAGTCCCTTTCTTAATGATTTAGGTGAATCTATCATTTATCCTTTTGCATCAATGTTATGTCAAATCCAGACACAGAGTGATCATTCTCTGTTGTTTAACTTAGCAGGCCTTAGACATCTTGCTCTCAATGAATAAGAGGGACAAATCCCTTCTTGACTACATACATCTCTCACAATCACCTGGTACTACACTTAAGCTTATCCTTATGTACTGTCATGCTTCAGAGTAGCGAAGAACTAAGTCAAAGTACAATACTTGATAAATATCAAGACCCAATATGTTTCTTAGGTCGGAGGATACTATGATATTCGCCTTTACTCAACTGAACTTATGATCAATCACTAAGATTCCATGTAGTAACCTTTGAGAGCGAGTGAGTCCATATTTATATCACATAAATATCTATGAATCTTGGAAGCAACACCTTGGTCTGTATTCATACCTTATGAATATCCACCAATCCAAATTCATAATAGTCTTACCTTCATGCTTGTTCCCACAAATATGAACGACTATTGACATTTAGAATAATTAACTAATTCTTGGATTTAAACATGCAAAAATGGAACAAAACTCAAAATGTCATAATTGTAAACAATTAACATAAGAATGAGTCAAAATCACTTGAATATCGAAGTCCTAAGGCGCATGTATGACCATCATGCTTTGGCCTTTCAAGGAGCTTCTTGAGCCGATCCAAAATGTTTTGATCAGTGTGAATCTCCGCTCAATGTTCCCCTTTTAAACTTCATCCCATATGTAGTTGAATCTCCGCTCAATGTGCCTTGTCTTTTGATGTACACGGGGTTCCTTGATTTGAGTAATCTCACCCTCGTTGTCACAAGAGATCTCTAGAGGGTCCCGAACGGTACGGACCACCCCTAGATCGGCAATGAACTTCCTTATCTACGCAGCTTCTTTTGCTGCCAATGAGGCAACGACGTATTCCAATTCGGTGGTGGACAAAGCTACCACATCTTGTTTTGAGATCTTCCAAGAAACTGCCCCACCATTCATAATAAAAACATATCCCGATTTTGATCGAGAATCAACTCTATCGGTTTGTAAACACGCATCCGTGTAGCCCTTTACAACGACTTCCTCCTCACCAGAACTGTATATTAGAAACCTATCCTTAGTCCTTCTAAGGTATTTCAGTATACTCTTAACCGCCATCCAATTGCCGATGCGTATATGTAAGGACGTAATCCTGATCATGCTAAACATCATTGCATATCATTACATACATCATGGATCCTATAGCCGATGCGTATGTGTAAGGAAGTAATCCTGGTCATGCTAAACATCATGTGCGTTGAATCGTAATGATTAGGACCAAAAGAATATATTTACTATACGATATGATATAGCAGAAATATATCATAAAGCAATTAACAACACAAACACTCTTAATACTCAGTATATGATATAACTTTGAAAGCACAAACTGAATTACAACTGTTCCGACTGATATGAATCTAACAAAGAGAAATCCTACATATAGGTGATTAGTGACAACGTATAAGATCCGGATCCGCATAAACTTATACGACTGTATAAGCTAATACATCATCTGATGTGTGAAAAACGTATATAATATTAAAAACCAAGTTTTACCGAATTCACCTAAAAACACACAATCGGCAAGTGTACCGGTCGCAATGTAGTTAGTCAGTAAGAACGGATATCGAACCTAGGACACTATGGGTAAAATCTAATTATTAAACCTAAAAGATTACTAACCTAGACTTTCTTTTGATTTTTTAGAAATTTTTTATATTAATTAAACTAATAAAACTTAACTAATTAAAATTTAAACTAAAAATAAAACTTTGTAAAAATTGGGTTTTACTAATATGCGAGAAACAACTACCTAAGTAACGGAATCCTTCTAGTTAAATTAATAGCTAACGAACATGACTTGGTTGAAAAACAATATCTTAAAAATATGACACTAGTGACCACTAAAAATGCGCTAGATCGTCTCCCGACCTGACCAACGAAACCCTAGAACTCTAATGACATGTGAAACTTAATTGTTAAAGTTTGGATCACCTTCCAGTCTCACCTTACCTAATAATATTATGGTACCCCAAAACCCAAATCACCTCCCGGTCTCTTCGGATACAATTTATATTAATATATATTAATATAAAGATGGTATTTTTAATTAACTTGAACAAAACATGTATCACAATAATCTAAGGGACCTAGGATCACTCACTCCCGTGCAATTAGTACCCAAACCCGCAAAAGACAAAGACGACACAACACTAAATTGCCTCCCGGCCTCTCTAGTGAAAGAACAATAAAATCTAAACCACTTTCAATACTTATTCCTTCGATTTTTCGACCATAAACTAGAAACAAGTTGAAAACACAAGTAGAAAACCTAATCATGCGCCTAACAATCACCAAAAACTATTAAACACAAGTGGAATAAATATTAAAGTAATAAACTAGATTCTATTACGCAACAATATTATGACAAAACCAATTAATAACTTCACCCCTTTAAATCAACCAACGTCAAATAATAGTATTTGTTCGTCAAACAATTAATATAACATAGTGCTCCACCAAAACTTAGGCAGTTTAAAGTACTTAGCTACTCATAATAAAGTATGAAACAAAACTAAATGAGTTCATGAAAATTAATGTATATATAAAAAAAGTTCAAACAAAGAGTTTAATACTATAAAGAAAAAAATTAAATATTATGTTTAATAACATACACTTCTTGTTTGACCGAAAGTCAAATGCAAATGAAGACTTGGTGGCGAAAGATTGTAGTCCACAGAAGGTTAATTTTTTTACATGAAATCCACAGTGAACTCCACAGCATCCACACCAAACAAATTATTTTTGGTTGGCTCTTTCTTTCTCTGTTTGCTCCTCACGTGCACTCCCAAAAAACAAAACAAGATGAGACCACCAATTATTATAATATATTATGCTCTCATTTCTAGTTGACCTTTCGACCAAAGAAAACCAAAACACCCTCTGTCTATATTCTAAAGATATTATTTCCTCCTTTGTCTGCGGCTGTCTTCCATATTATATTAATAGTCTAGGGTTTTTTATTAATTCTCTATGATTAACAAAACTTGAGCCCCACTTCAAACTCCACCAACAAGTTTAATTTCATAGGCCCAATTTTCTTTCTCTTTTTTTTACATGCTTAGCCTTGGAGTCCATTTTCTCTTAAATCACAAACAGTCTTATAATGTTTCTTTTGTGATGGGCTTATGAGCATGATCTTTTATCATTAGTGTATGGCCCACAAAGCTAGATATACCACTGGAATCATCTTGATTTTCCGGTCACATTAAATAAACGGTGGATATTAAGATTTTAATTAAACATCATACTTTTAAATAGTAAAATTTTAAAAACAATAACAATAATACTAATATATGATGTATAGTATTATGTAAAATGAGTTGGACTCTTCGCTCATTGTTCTCAATTTTATTAAGAATACTATAATTTAGCTCGTTTAAAAATTTAATCTTTAAAATCCAATTATGAGTCAAATAAAAATATATTCAATAAAAAAATTGGCTCAAAATACTTGAAATTGTATGGAATATTTATATAATAACTTGTATATTTTAAACCATATCAAATATCCCCACACTTAAACCTTTTTCGTCCCCGAAAAATATATATATTGCAATGGAATCATAATTCAAGACTAATTCTCAAAACATACAGGTTATCTTTTAAGCACAGAAAAACGCAAAAACCGCGATTGCCGATATTGTTGTCCACTTAAACCCAGCCACCAGCCTATCAAACCCCCAATTGCATTAAGCGTTTTAAGTTCAAAAACCATGGCTACACCTACCCCATCTCAGACAAAGAGAGCTAGAAAACAACTAGAGTCGAAGCAAACTGGTTCGACAAATCACCATAGGCCAAGGACCCATTGATGGTACTAATTAGACGCACTCGGTGAAATTTGATGGATGAATGGTCTTGTGGAGGCCATACGAGCTATTCCTATTTATTATTGGACTTTTTCCTATAAACCTAAAACTTTATTTATTGACTAAGAACCTTCGAGCCCCAATAGTGTATCCTCAGAGTCACCATCCCCAAGGTAAAACGTAAACTCTAAGTCCCGTCTAGTATGTGCATCTTTGACCTCTTTTACTAACTTTAAAGAATGCTCATTTGGCATTTTACAATACATAACTTTCTTCACAAGCATTTTGCTTTTCTTGAACAACTTTTGATAATACAATACGTAACTTTCATAACAAACTTTCAAAACATACTTCTTTTTTTTCTTTTTTTTTCTTTTCTTTTTTTTATATCACCCTAAAGTATATAACTATTTCTAAGCTCGTAAAAAGATGGACATGTGGTGGTGTGCTGATTTGAGTGCATTTAATTCTTACCATCTCAAAGTTTTTAGATTATGGTAATCCTCCCTAAACATCAAAATTCGGCTTCACCGTTATTCAAATTATTATATATATAAAAACTTACTAAAGAGGACTATCAAAACTAGTTGGGCCTACCGACACATCCCAAGTTTAGTGCGCTATCTTTTATTTATTCTTATATATAATAGTAGTTTTAAAAACCAATCTCAAATTTTTCTATCATTTTCCATTATTTGCAAAACATTTCATTAAAATTTCGGGACATTTTTTTTTAACTTTTTTTTCTATATTTTCTATTTTTTTTTCTTTTTTTCTTTTTTTAATTAAATTTGAAACTGTTTTTTTATTAATTTTATTTAATTTTTTTTTATTTTTTTTAACCAAAAGAAAACTTCAGTTCCCATCCCCACACTTAAAATCTACATTGTCCCCGTTTTAGGAATAGAAAGAGACAGAAAATAAAGCAGAATAAAAAATGTAAGCAAATAAAACAATAAATTGGAACAGACTCCCCTGGTAATAATGCAGTTATCTTCAAAAGTCTTGTTCCAAGGCGACCGTATAGCATTTCGTTCGCGGCCGCAGCTTCTAGGTGTCCTCTACAATATGATAGGCTCAGAAAAATCCTTGTCTGAATGGAGATGGAGTACGAACGAGAAAATCCAATCCTGCAAAATAAAATTCAAAACAACCCAAAGCAGACATCAAACAGACTCTAAGGATTAAAAATACTCAAATAAAAATAAAATAAAGCAGAATAAAAATAAAAATAAAAGAAAACCATGCAACTAAGTTTTATACAAACTCTACAACTCGGGCAAAGTCCCGAGTGTGCTCTCCTCTTCTACTCTCCAATCGGATCAAGGTAGATCGCCTCCTCCTAACGATCACTAAGTGGACCTCCAACATAATGCTTCAGTCTATGCCCATTCACTTTCCAAGAATGTCCATCTTCAGCTTCTATCTCAACCGCCCCATAAGGAAATGCCTCTTTCACAACGAACGGACTAGCCCATCGGGATTTCAATTTACCCGGAAACAACTTCAACTGGGAATTATACAGACGCACCTTAACCCCACACATAAACTCTTTGGGGCCCTTAATATGTTTATCGTGATGTTCCTTTGTCCGCTCCTTATACCCCCAATTTCTTTCATACGCCTCATTCCGTAGCTCCTCAACCTCGTGAATTTGAAAAAAACGACTCTTTCCCGCCGTAGATAAATCAAGATTTACGGCTCTTAAAGCCCAAAACGCATGATGTTCTAACTCAACCGGGAGATGGCACGCCTTTCCATAAACTAGCCGAAAGGGAGTGGTCCCGATAGGCGTTTTGAATGTAGTACGAAAGGCTTAGAGTGCATCATCTAGCTTTTCAGCCCAGTCCCCACGACTGTTCCCAACTATTTTCTCTAAGATCCTTTTAATGCCACGATTGGTGTTTTCCACTTGACCGCTAGTCTGAAGATGGTAGGCCGTAGAAAGTTGATGGGTGACCCCATAACGTTTCAGAACCTTATCCATCTGAGCGTTACAAAAATGGGTACCCCGATCACTAATCAGGGCCTCAGGAGTACCAAATCGAGCAAAGAGTTTTCGAAGGAATCCCACTACAACTCGCGCGTCATTTCTAGGTAAGGCTTGAGCCTCCACCCATTAGGACACGTAGTCGACAACAATGAGTATGTATATGTTCCCTCTAGACATAGGAAAAGGACTCATAAATCGATTCCCCATATATCGAAGATCTCAACCACCTGGATGGGGTTTTGGGGCATCTCATTTCGGGATGAGATGGTACCAGCTTTCTGACACACGTCACACGAACGAACGAACAAACTCATGCGCATCACGAAAAATAGTTGGCCAATAGAATCCCGCATCAAACACGCGTTTGGCGGTATAAGTCGCACCAAAATGGCCACCAATTGGGCCCTCATGACAATGTCGAAGAATACTACGGGCTTCATCACCAAAAACACATCGCCGAATCACTGATCCGCACCAATATGGAATAAGTACGGCTCCTCCCAAATGTAGAACTTGATATCTGCAAAGAACTTCTTCTTTTATTGATATGTCTGTCCGGGTACTAACTCACCAGTGGATAGATAATTAGCAAGATCAGCAAACCGTGGAAACCCCTCATCACTCGTCTTTACATAAAGTAAAGTCTCACCCGGGAAATCATCACCAATTCCCTGTTCCCGGGTCCTGTCCAAGTCGGAATTTTCTAGTCGTGACAAGTGGTCGGCGGCAACATTTTCAGCTCCTCTCTTATCTTTAATTTCTATATCGAACTCTTGAAGCAAAATGTTCCAACGAAGGAGTAGAGGCTTCACATCTTTCTTAGTGACCAAGTAACGCAGAGCCGCATGATCAGAGAAAATGATAGTCTTAGAAAGCACGAGATATGAACGGAATTTATCGCACGCGAAAACAACCGCAAGAAGCTCCTTCTCTGTCGTGGTGTAATTCTCCTGAGCATCATTAAGGGTCTTGCTAGCATAATAGATGGGATGAAAATGTTTCTCTCGACGGTGTCCAAACACGGCTCACACAGCAAAATCGCTAGCATCACACATTATCTCAAACGGAAGAGTCCAATCGGGAGCAACAAGAATTGGAGCACTCACTAACCTCTCCTTAATCAACTCAAAGGCCCTCAAACACTCCTCACTAAAATCGAATGGCCTATCTTTCTCTAAATGCTGGGTCATCGGACGGGAAATTTTCGAGAAATCTTTAATAAATCGGCGATAGAATCCCGCATGACCTAAGAAACTACGAATAGACTTCACCGAAGTGGGCGGTGGAAGTTTGGAAATGGTGTCTACCTTAGCTCTATCTACCTCAATCCCCGCACTAGAAATCTTATGACCTAAAACATTACCCTCACGAACCAAAAAATGAAATTTCTCCCAATTAAGAATAAGGTTCGTCTCTTCACATCTAGCGAGCACTCAATCTAAGTTATGCAAACAATCATCGAAGGAATTCCCAAAGACGGAAAAATCATCCATAAAGACTTCCATGGAATCCTCGATTAACTCATGAAAAATGGGCACCATGCACTGCTGAAATATAGTTGGAGTGTTACATAATCCGAATGGCATGCGTCGGTACGCGAATGTGCCAAAGGGACATGTAAATGTGATCCTCTCTTGATCACCCGGGGCGATAGGGATCTGGAAATAACCAGAAAATCCGTCAAGGAAACAGTAGAATTGTTGTCCTGACAAACGCTCAAGCATGTGATCGATGAATGGAAGCTGGAAGTGGTCCTTTCGTTCTAGCCTCGTTAAGTTTGCGGTAGTCGATGCAAACTCGCCACCCTGTTACAGTCCGTGTCGGTATGAGCTCATTCTTTTCATTCGTGATAACTATCATACCGCCCATTTTAGGGACCACCAGGACTGGACTAACCCATGCAGAGTCGGAGATCGAAAAAATAAAACCAGCATCGAGCAACTTAATAACCTCCTTTTTAACAACCTCCTGCATGTTCTGCGGCTGCACCACATGTCTAAACTCGTCTTCCATAAAGATTTTATGTGTGCAGAATGACGGGTTTATACCTTTGATATCCATAAGCTAACATGCGATAGCATGCTTATGAGATTTCAGAATAACCATCAACTTCTCCTTCTCCTCCGTCTCCAAACTCGAAGAGATGATGACGGGAAGTTGAGACCCCTCCCCAAAAAACGCATACTCGAGGTGAGATGGTAAATCTTTTATCTCAAAAGATGGGGGGTTCTCAACAGATGGTTTTTCGATCGGAAACTCTCGCTCTTCAACTGCAAGGACATTAGAAAAATTTTGGGAACTCATGGTCGACTCATGTCCTCCTGTCTCAAGTAACTGCTGCTCTTCTTTCTCATGCAACTCAAAATCAAATTCTGTCATCTCGAATGACTGATTTTTCAAATCGATGATCTGGGTGTCGGACGTGTCTCTCTAGCATATCTTCGTTAGATAGTCGCCTTCGTGCATCATGAAACTGTTGATGAAATAAAGAGTGTCATCATGCTGCTGAGTATGCCTCATGCATTTCTGCATGTCAAATGTGCCAGTGTCATCATGAACTCAAAGAGTCAATTTGCCATCGGCAACATCGATGAGAGCGCGTGCGGTGGCTAAGAATGAACGACCGAGGATGAGCGGAACGTTCGAGTCCTCATCCATATCGAGAATGACAAAGTCGACCAGAAAGATGAATTTGTCCACCTGCACCACCATGTTCTCAACAATGCCCCTTGGGAACTTAACGATCCGTCTGCCAGCTGGATACTCATTAGGGTGGGAAGCAGCTCTCCCACGTTAAGTTTGGCAAACACAGAATATGGCATGAGGTTAATGCTTGCACCGAGGTTGACCAAAGCATTGCTAACATGAAGATTACCAATCAAGAAAGGAATGGTAAAGCTGCCCGGATCTGTCATCTTCCTAGGAAGCTTGTTCTATACGGCGGCAGAACACTCCTCACTAAGAGTAACAGTCGAAAGCTCCTCAAGTTTCTTTTTATTAGTGAGCAAATCTTTAAGAAACTTGGCGTGTTTTGGCATGTTCGCAAGAGCTTCAATAAACGGAATGTTCACATGGAGCTTCATAAGCATGTCAAGAAACCGAGAGTACTGCTCCGAATCATTCTTCTTCACTAGACGACCGGGATATGGCGGTTTTGGCTTATAGACGCGCACCGGTTCCTATTCAACCAGCTTCTCCTTCTTAACTAACGCACCGCCTGACCGTGAGGTACTTGCTGGGCCTTGCCTCTAGTTTACCTTATCAGGCGGTGTCTCCATCTCCAACTCCTCATCAACTTCCTCCACATTTGATGTATCTCTAACTACACCTTTCCCACTTCGGGTGGTCACTGCCTTGGCCTGAACATTTTGGAATGGTTTAGAATAGGTGAGACCGGGATTAGGGACGGTGTTATTTGGAAGGCTCCCCGAGGGTCGTTGATCAATATTTTCGGACAACTCACCAAACTTGGCCTCGAGATTCTGAAATGTGATGCATAAGAGTGGATTTGGTGTTGGCAGCATTTAGTAAGAGCTGATTTAACAATTGAGATTGATTAGCCAACATCTCCTCGATCTTGGAAGTACTATTTGGTACAGGAGTAGGTTTGGGGGCAGGTTCTTGAAACAGATTTTGACGTTGCTGATAACCGGAGTTACCTGCCAGCTAGTTAGAGTTAGAATTATTATTTCGCCTCCCTGAATTGAATGTACGGTTTTGATTAGCAAGAAAATCTACCTCCTCCTGAGAATCAACGGGACAATCGACTGTCTCGTGATTTCCACGAAATATCTCGCACCTACGAGCTTGCAACTTAAGCTCTTTCATCTCCCTCTTCAGTGTCTCCACATATGCCACCACACTCGTATTTTGATCAAAATGATGCACTCCACGTGATGCTAAGATGGCTACGGCCTTGGTTGCCGAGACGGACCTTCTACTCGGTGTATGTTAATCCCCAAATGCAATCCTCTCGAACATTTCTTCAGCCTCCTCTATGGTGAGTTTATCGAGCATGTTTCCTCCGGCGGCGGTATTGAACCGCTGTTGGGTTTCGGGTGTAAGACCGTTATAGAATTTTTCAGCCACAGCTCAATCGTTTAGGCCATACTGAGGACAACGACTTATAAGAGTTTGGAAACGCTCCCACGCGGAATAAAAGGACTCATCGGGGTCCATATGAAAAGAACGGATTTGCTCGCGTAGACGCCCGGCTTTCGATGGAGGGAAATACTTCCTAAGGAACTTGGATTGCAAGTCGGCCCATGGCGATTGAAGCATTTGGAAGAGAGTCAAACCATGTAGTAGCACGTCCGGAAAGTGAGAACGGGAATAACTTAAGACGAATGACATCAGACGAGATATTATTAATACTAAAAGTTTCGCAGATCGGCACGAATCGGGACAGGTGCCCCAGAGCATCTTCGTCATCCAAGCCATGGAACTTAGCAGAATTGGTGATAGAATTCATGACGTGAGATGGAATTTGCCAGTTTTGATTATCAATCGTAGGAGAACGGACAATTGCAGATCGGGCTCCCATGATGCCATCGCTAGCTCTAGCATGAACGGTTTGTCTCGGTGGTGGAGCGGCGTCGCCCATATCTATTCTAGGAGTAGAGACGCTAACATGGATTTCGTGTGAATCGATCTCGCTATCTGTAGTCTCCTTAAGTCGCTACTGAAACTCTCTCTCAGGCTCTTTTGATGCAGTGAATAAAGTTGGGCCTTGAGAACGGGTATTATGCATAAACTGAAATGAAAATTATTTTATTATTATTTTATTTTTATTTTTTAATTTTTTTAACGAAAAACTAGACCTAAAGGCTCAAATAGAAAGTAAAGGCACCTAAAGGAAAATAACAACTAAATAAAAAAATAAATAAACAAATTAACAGATCAGATAATCAACTTGGTTTAAACAAAGAATTTTCCAATGTCCCCGGCAACGGCGCCAAAAACTTGATGTGTGAAAAACATATATAATATTAAAAACCAAGCTTTACCGAATTCACCTAAAAAAACACACAATCGGAAAGTGTACCAGTCGCAATGTAGTTAGCAAGTAAGAACGAATATCGAACCTAGGACACTATGGGTAAACTCTAATTATTAAACTTAAAAGATTACTAACCTAGACTTTCTTTTAATTTTTTTGATTTTTTTATATTAATTAAACTAATAAAACTTAACTAATTAATATTTAAACTAAAAATAAAACTTTATAAAAATTGGGTTTTACTAATATGCGAGAAACCACTACCTATATAATGGAATCCTACTAGTTAAATTAATACCTAACGAACTTGACTTGTTTGAAATCAATATCTTAAAAATATGACACTAGAGACCACTAAAAATGCGCTAGATCGTCTCTCGACCTCACCGACGACACCCTAGAACTCTAATGACATGTGAAGCTTAATTGTTAAAGGTTGGATCACCTCCCAGTCTCACCTTACCTAATAATATTATGGTACCCCCAAAACTCAAATCACCTCCCGGTCTCTTCGGATACAATATATATTAATATAAAGAGGGTATTTTTAATTAACTTGAACAAAACTTGTATCACAATAATCTAATGAACCTAGGATAACTCACTCCCGTGCAATTAGTACCAAAACACGCAAAAGACAAAGATGACACAACACTAAATTGCCTCCCGGCATCTCTAGTGAAAGAACAATAAAATCTAAACCACTTTCAATACTTATTCCTACGAATTTTTTGACCATAAACTGCAAACAAGTTGAAAACAAAAAGTAGACAACCTAATCATGTGCCTAACAATCACCAAAAACTGTTAAACACAAGTGGAATAAATATTAAAGTAATAAACTAGATTCTATTACGCAACAATATTATGACCAAACCAATTAAAAACTTTATCATAATATTATATCAACCAACGTCAAATAATAGTAGTTTGTCAAACAATTAATATAACATAGTGCTCCACCAAAACTTAGGCAGTTTAAAGTATTTAGCTACTTATAATAAAGTATGAAACAAAACTAAATGTTTTCATGAAAATTAATGTATATATAAAAAAGTTCAAACAAAAAGTTTAATACTATAAAGAAAAGATTAAATATTTTGCTTAATACCGTATACTTCTTGTTAGACCGAAAGTCAAATGCAAATGAAGACTTGGTGGTGGAAGATTGTAGTCCACAGATGATAAGTTTTTTTACATGAACTCCACAGCATCCACACCAAACAAATTATTTTTGATTGGCTCTTTCTTTCTCTGTTTGCTCCTCACGTGCACTCCAAAAAAACAAAACAAGATGAGACCACCAATTATTATAATATATTATGCTCTCTTTTTCTTGTTGACCTCTCGAACAAAGAAAACAAAAACACCCTCTGTCCATATTCTAAAGATATTAGTTCCTCCCTCGTGTGCGACTATCTTACATATTATATTAATAGTCTATGGTTTTTTATTAATTCTCCATGATTAACAAAACTTGAGCCCCACTTTAAACTCCACGAACAAATTAATTTTATAGGCTCAATTCTCTTTTTCTTTTTGTTTACTTGCTTAGCCTTAGAGTCCATTTTTTCTTAAATCACAAACCGTCTTATAATGTTTATTTTGTGATGAGCTTATGAACATGATCTTTTATCATTAGAGTATGGCCCACCAAGCTAGATATACCACTGGAATCATCTTGATTTTCCTGTCACATTAAATAAACGGTGGATATTAAGATTTTAATTAAACATCATACTTTTAAATAGTAAAATTTTAAAAACAATAACTATAATACTAATATATGATGTATAGTATTATGTAAAATGAGTTGGACTCTTTGCTCATTGTTCTCAATTTTAGTGAGAATACTATAATTTAGCTCGTTTAAAAATTTAATCTTTAAAATCCAATTATGAGGCAAATAAAAATATATTCAATAAAAAAGCTGGCTCAAAATACTTGAAATTGTAGGGAATATTTATATATTAACATGTATATTTTAAACCATATCATCATCTTCCTTATACGTTTCACTTAACAAAGTTTCACCTAATGACAATTTAGCCCTTTACAAAATACAAAATGACATATTAAGCCTACTAGACCTAGTATTAGACAAAAATGCTCTAACAAACTCCCCATTGGATATTGCTAGGTCTTTAATCACTTCGAAAAACTATCTTCCGATATTCTTTTCTAGTTTCCTCGAATGATGGATTGGTAAACTTTTTCTAAGAGGTACGCCTGGACACACCCATGTCTTTATATTAAATTTGTTCCAAGAAGTCTCTGTAACCGGATCTTTAATCATAGCTTCACGTTTAGTTTCAATCTTCTCCTGCTTATCACTAAACGATCTCCAATTTGTCTCCCAAGCTCTACCAAAATGTATCCTCTTTTCATAACACAAATCTACAACCTTCTGAAACTGATTGGCTTGAATCTTCACACTTTCATCATTACATTGAATTTTATTAACATGAAAAATCTCAATATCTTTCCACGAACAGTTGATCAACCACATCGGATCGTACACTCTTATCACATCATACTTTGAATTTCCCCGATCCAAATATATACTTGCTTCACCAGTCAATGCCAGATAAGACAAACACAGGAAGTAAGAATGAAAATGTTGTTCCATTGGGTACAAAGGAATAATTAGAAGAGAATTAAGCCTTGTATATCTCAACGTTCAGATCAACTTCCCCTCAGGATTTTTACAATTTTTATATTTGAACACTTTAGGCTTTTGAGGAGTCCATTTCTTGAAACCTCATTTTTCTTCGTTAACCGTAAACCTCCAGACAGTAACCATATGACCATTTTTTGGTTTGTATAACAAATCATAATGTATGCAAATATCATATGCATCAAACATGGCAGACTCTTCACTTCAATCAAATTATCAAAGTATTGCACTCCAAATAATCGTCTAATTCCAATCTTCATGATTTTGCTCACATAAGCAATGCTCAAACACTTTCCCATAGCAGTATGTAATCCAGTCTTCTTTTAATATTTCATGGGATTCTTGAACAGTTGTTTTGGAATATCAACTCGATCAGGAAACCAGCTTTTAATTTCATGTTCACCAAACTTTTTGGATTGCTTGTTCGAGTTAGATTTCATCTCAATTTCCTCATCAAATACTTCATCAAACATATCAAACTCTTTTTCATCACCAACATACTTGACTCTTTCAAGTTGATCTCTAAACCCGACATCAGTATTAATCAAATCAGCATCAATGTCAGGTCCTGGAATATCTTTGTCAAAGTCAAAAATCAAATCGTCCATTGAATTTCCAACATCTTCGTTAATTCAGACTTATCGACTCGAATCTACCCTTCTTCCAGTTCATCAACCATACTTGTAACTCTAACATTAGCAGTAATCAACTCTTCTAATTCCTCCACTGTTTTGTCAATTGGTGCTTTATCAGACTTTGAATTATGTGGAGTATTATCATTTTTATCATCATCTCCTACAGGTTCAAATTTTTTATTTGACTTTCCCGCAACCGAACTAGTAGGCCTGTAAACGAACTGAACATTCGGTGAACTGTTCGTGAACCGTTCGGCGAGAAGTTCGTTTATGTTCGTTTATTTAATAAACGAACAAACACGAACAAAAAGTTTGTGTTCATTTAATTAAACGAACGAACATGAACACATGTTCCGTTCATTTATTTATGTTCATTAACGTTCGTTTATGTGTTAATTGAAAATAATTAAATATTTTTCTGGATAACTTATCTATTTAAAAGTTTTGTATTTGTTAACTTGTGTTCATTTATATTTGTTTGTGTTCATTTGCATTTGTTCATTGATTTTCGTTTATCTTTATTCAATTATGTTAAACGAACACGGGTGTTCATTTTTTCATTCGATTTAGCATTCGTGCTTGTTTAAAGTTAAATGAACGATCACTAACATACCCTTGTTCTTGTTCGTTCGATTTGTTTACATGCTTTCATTATTCATGTTAATGAATATATCGATCTAAATTTCTAGGCTTTGCAAATTTTATTTAAGTTCGTTTGTTTTCGTGAACACATTCATTTCCTTAATAAACGAATACAAACATAAAATCTCTTTCGGTAAATGTTCGTGAACCGTTCATGAAAAAATTATTTTCTTAACGAACGAACATGAACAAGGACTTGTTCATGTTCGTTCGGTTCATTTACAACCCTACGAACTAGCACCACCTTGTGGTGTTTCATCGAAGAGAAATCCTATATATAGGCGACTAGTGACAACGTATAAGATCCGGATCCACATAAGCTTATACGGCCGTAAAAGCTTATACGTTATCTTTTTTATACGTTTCACTTAACAAAGTTTCACCTAATGACAATTTATCCCTTTACAAAATACAAAATAACATATTAAGCCCACTAGACCTATCATCAGACAAAAACGCTCTAACAAACTCCCCCTGGATATAGCTAGGTCTTTAATCACTCCCAAAAACTCTCTTCCGATATTGTTTCCTAGTTTCCTAGAGTGACAGATTTGTAAACTTTTTCTGAGAGGTAGGCCTGGACACACCCATGTCTTTATATTGAAATTTGTTCCAAGAAGCCTCTGTAACCCGATTTTTTAATCATAGCTTCACTAAACGATCTCCAATTTGTCTCCCAAGCTCTACCAAAATGTATCCTCTTTTCATAACACAAATCTACAACCTTCTGAAACTGATTGGCTTGAATCTTCACACTTTTATCATTACATTGAATTTTATTAACATGAAAAATCTCAATATCTTTCCACGAACAGTTGATCAACCACATCGGATCGTACACTCTTATCACATCATACTTTGAATTTCACCGATCCAAATATATACTTGCTTCACCAGTCAATGCCAGATAAGACAAACACAGGAAGTAAGAATGAAAATGTTGTTCCATTGGGTACAAAGGAACAACATTTTCATTCTTAGGGGGTACAAAGGAATAATTCGAAGAGAATTAGGTCTTGTATATCTCAACGTTCGGATCAACTCCCCCTCAGGATTTTTACGATTTTTATATTTGAAGACGTTAGTCTTTTGAGGAGTCCATTTATTGAAACCTCATTTTGCTTCGTTAACCGTAAACCTCTAGACAATATCCACTGGACCATTTTTTGGTTTGTATAACAAATCATAATGCATGCAAATATCATATGCATCAAACCATGGCAGACTCTTCAATTCCATCAAATTATCAAAGTATTGCACTCCAAATAATCGTCTAATTCCAACCTTCTTGATTTTGCTCAGATAAGCAATGCTCAAACACTTTCCCATTGCCCTATCTACTCCAGTTTTCTTGTAATATTTCACAGGATTCTTGAACCTTTGTTTTGGAATATCAACTCAATCAGGAAAGCAGCTTTTAATTACATTTTCACCAAAATTTTTGGCTTTCTTGTTCAGGTTAGATTTCATCTCAATTTCATCATCAAATACTTCATCAAATGTATCAACCTCTTCTTCATCACCAACATACTTGACTCTTTCAGGTTGATCTATAAACTCGACATCAGTATTAATCAAATCAGCATCAATGTTAGGTTCTGGAGTAACTTTCTCAAAGTCAAAAATGAAATCGTCCATTGAAATATCTAACATCTTCGCTAATTCAGACTTATCGACTGGAATCTCCCCTTCTTCCAGTTCATCAACCATACTTGTAACTCTAACATTAGAAGTAATCAACTCTTCTAATTCCTCCACTGTATTGCCAATTGGTGCTTTATCAGACTTTGAATTATGTAGAGTATTATCATATTGAACATCATAACCGACAGGTTAAAATTTCTTATTTGACATTCCAGCAACCGAACTAGCATCACCTTGTGGTGTATCATCGCCATCCAAGTCATCAAAATCATCATCAGTACCACTGAAATCTATCTTCTCTTCATCTTTGTTATCCTCTTTTTCTTCAATAGCATTATCATTTTCAGTATTAACCAGTTGTTCAATCTGAACCTCTACATGGCTAGGTTCACCTACTTGCACCGAATCTTCAACCACCTTTTCAATAATAGGTTCTTCACTTTTTGACTAGCCTTTATCAATAGCTTTACCCAAATCATACTCAACACGAAATGAAGCTTCAGCTACTCCTATATCACCACCATACACTCCTATATCACCACCATATACTCCTTATTACCAGCTTCTGCTTGATCGAATTTCGAATGTAAATGTATTCCCCACTTCTGCTCAATCATAACAAAATACTTCATGTGTTCCACGACCAGATCTTCAGATACTTTCCTTCTTCGTTCGCTTTTGTCCAATCTCTTCTTAATTTCAATCTTATAAGTGCGAAGACGAATATTTTCATCAATCAAACTATCAATGTTCACCTCTTGATTAGCAACTTTCTCCTTCAAAGTCTCAACATATTCTTTCAATGGTCCATCTATTTGTAGATATACATCAGAAAAAGAGTTTTGTGACATATTATGATCCGCAACATTAGGATCAAATGTAGGTGTTTTCTGGTGTAGATCTTCATGGACTTTCGGAGTAAATCTTGGTGTCTTTAACAAACGATAAATAGGGTCGTCTAGTTCACCTCAACATCTGGTGTCTTCTCAGATAATTTTCTGGCCTATGGGTCGTTCATGGGGTTTACAGTATATCAGATGTACGTCAAGACCGTGTTTCTATATGGGTAAGTCAAAGAAGAGATCTATGTGGATCAACCACCGGGTTTTGTCAATTCCAAGAAACCAAAGCACGTCTACAAGTTAGACAATGCATTAAAAGGGTTACACCAGGCTCCTAAAGCGTGGTATACTATGTTGACCTCACATCTTCTAGATCATGGCTACAACCTAGGAACAATTGATCAAACCTTATTCCAGAAAACTGTTGGAAATGATTTGATTATAGTCAAGATCTATGTAGATGACATTATTTTTGAATCCACCAGTGACGACTTATGTGCAGAGTTTGAGGAAGTAATAAAGAAAAGAGTTGAGATGAGTTCGCTGGGTGAAATGACAATATTTATGGGGTTACAAGTTCGCCAAAGCTCGCAGGAATTTTACTGCATCAAGGGAGGTATGTTGAGGATATGCTCTCAAAGTTTGAACTTCAAGATTCCAAGAGTGCTAACACTCCCATGGCGGAAAGGCCTTTACTGTCATCTGATCTGGAAAGAAGTCCCGTAGATCAGACGTATTATCGATCGATGATCGGATCTCTTATGTACTGCCAGTCGTCCTGACATTATGTTTGCAGTCCGCCAATGTGCTCGTTTACAGGCTAATCCTAAACTTTCTCATTTAATTGCTGTTAAACATATTTTTAGATATCTGAAGGGACAACCGAAGTTTGGTCTTTGGCATCCAAAACAATCAGAATTTGATCTTTATGGTTTTGCTGATAGCAATTATGGTGGAGATGACATTGACAGGAAATTCACATCCGCTGGATGCCAGTTCTTAGGAGATCTTCTCATTTCGTGGTAGTGCAAGAAATAACAAACGGTATCCACCTCCACCGCCGAGGTCGAGTATGCTGCTGCATCAGCTTGCTGCTCTCAGGTTATCTGGATGCAGAACCAACTGCTGGATTACGGTTTGGAATTTCTTGATACTCCAATTTGTTGTGATAATGATGCTGCCATTTCAATTGTGAAAAATCCAGTTCAGCATATCAATATTAAAATTCATTTTATCCTTGACTGTTTCACTGAAAATTTATTCACCTTGAACAAGTTCACACAGATAACAATGTGGCGGACTTATTTACAAAACCGGTCGAAATAGCCAAATTTAATGTGCTTGTGAGTTTTCTTAAAATGCTTCGTTTCGAGGATTGAGTCCTTTTGGGAATAAATTTGTACATATTTGTTTAATGTGCACAAATTTAGGGGGAGAAGAATCCAAAAGTCAAATATAGTGTGCATTGTTTTCATTATATAAAAAATAAAAAATAAATAAAAAAACTTGATTTTCAAGATTCACTCTCGCTTAAAATTATGTCGGTTGCTCAAGTTTGAATGACATATACTAGTATATGGTTGGTCTGGTGGTCTACTCGTAGACTAACATGATAGCCATTTACTTAGAGGCTGAAAGCATCCGGGGCGATTGTGATGTGTTTTGTGTTTTGCATTCTTTCACTTAAAATAGTGTCGGTAACTCTGAGCTGGAAGGACATGTATATTCATACATGTTTGGTCCAGTTAACCACTTGTGGTCTTACATGACAACCATTTACCTGAAAGCTTAACGTGACCGGGGTGACTGAATTCTTAATACATGTGTTTTTCTGTAACTCCTTGGGAAGTGATATGATTATTCAGTTAACAGCTTTTTTGAAGCTTCAAAATATTTTCAAATGAAAATTGATCCAACCATTGAAAAATGATAGATAAATTGTCTTTGTGTGCCTAACGGGTGAAGCAATTAAGCTTAAAAGGCTCTAGAACAGTATGGTAGCTTTCCATGATGCGTAAAAGTTGAAGTGATATACACTAAATTTGCTAAACTTATTGTGGAGAGTCATTTTGAAGAAATGTGAATGTCTCCATATACATCTCTCCGAAGGATATGCAGAAAAGCAATTACCCAGTCATACACGAGCCCGTTAGTGTCTTGCTCACCAAAAATATTGTGTTATTAAGTTATTATTAAACAAAATATATCTACAAAAGAGTTTATTTTATCCAATTAATTCTTTGTTTTAAATGTTTTAAAAAAGCTTAGAGGGTCAAACTAGAACTACAGAGATGGGGGCACACAAGTAAGTCCTGTCATGTCTCGAATGAAAGGCTTCTCAGTCCACTGGCTTATAAGTCCAACGTTCAACCATAAAACTTAAAGTCTTATTTTTTTATATATAAAAAAAAATTGATTAAGCACTAGGGGGTTGGAGTCAAATTGGGGTGATCTGGGAAAAGCCAAATACGCTTTGAGAAAAGATAGGAGGCATCATAGGTCCATTAGTGATGTCTATCTAAGCTTTATGCCGAACTGAACCTAAATCATATCACGGATGCAATGAAAATGATGCTAAGTTTGTTATACCTGCTATCAACCTGTCTCTTTATGTCATAATAACGCTGAACGTGAATTCTAATGACAGCCTCTTAAACAATATGATTCCATGTTAGGATATTTTCATAAAATGTGGCAGTTTTAACAAAGTATTGAAATTTGATCCCAAATTTGAAAAATTCAACAGGATTATTTTTTTCATGTTTCTTTTTATTATTATTATTTTTTGTTTATTTTTGTCTTATTCATGTTATGTCGAAACCACTCTCCTCGAAACATATTTTTTAACTTGGCTATCTTCAACATGATTGAACTGTGTTTTGGGTTTCAAAAATTTATCTACTGGATTGTTTGGAAGTTGTTCTTGGGATGTGTTTTATCTAATGGATACATTTAAAGCTGGTTTGGGTCAAGGTGGAAATATGGGCTCATCTGATATGTTATTAAAGGTTCTCGGCCCAAATTGTTGGAAGAGTAAGGAGGTGCTGGTGTGGGCCTTGTAGGGTTCTTGGCCCATAAGTTGTGAGATTTAAAAGGCCTCTCAAACTCATTTGTTCATTATTTTCAAATTCAGTAGTTCATCGCATCTGTCTTTCTCTCCCAAATCATCTGGCCAAGGACCCTCTCCTACTATACTAATCATAAGCTGTTATCCGTATTTTGTGTTTATTTGATTCAAAGGTAAATGAACCCAGGTTCAAGTGAATCATCTTAGTGGGACTCAATGCCGTGTAGACGAACAGGGATAATAAGGAGTTAGGGGCTTCGATTAGAGAGTATTGGGGTTAATTTGTTAGGAATTTCAATTGTGTTTGTTGCAGGTTTCAGGGAGTTTTCGGCCTCCTTGGAAAAGACAACACATATTTCAAGGAGAAGCCCAAAAGGTTTCCGGCCTCCAACTGTAAACCAGTCAAAAGGATCTCGGTTGACTTTCTTTGACCGAGATCTCCTGGCTCTGACCGAGAACACATGTTCTCAATTGGTTTGATTGACCGAAATCTCTAGTATTGACCGAGAACTCATGTTCTCGGTCAATGTTGACAGAGAACTCTCGTCTTTGACCGAAAACCCCTGTTTGACAAATATCTTGTGGACAGAAAACTCACTGTTGGGCCTGACATTTTTATCTTATGTGCTAACAAATATTTTGATTTTACGGGTCTACAAATTGTTGGGCCTGATCATTTTGGTCCAATCTATAAGATCTGTTGTTTTAAAAAATTAATTAACTTGACTAACTTATTTTAAAATTATAATTATTTTCAAGTTTACATTCCCTAACTTGATCTGTTTGGTGTAGTAATGGCTGACCAGACTCCATTAAAATTTGTGGATACACATAATATTGCTGGATATTTATTTGATCCACCACTGGCTCAAAAGGAGCTCTAGTCTATGATTGTCGGCCTCAACACTTGCAGGATTTCTCATGTATTATGAGAGAACCCTGTAATATGCAGGAAGATGATCACTGATTTTTTGGAATAATGCCTCAATCAATTCACGAGGTCCTGGTGGAGTTATGTCGATAGACTCCAAAGTACAGAAGAAGCCAGTTGTCGTCACAAAGGCTATTATAAGGGAGGCTGTTGAGTCAAGATTTGACACAAAACTAATCAGATGGAAGATTGGAATTTTCTCAACCTCCTTAGATTTTGCTAAGTATGGATCCGGGTACACCTCAGACCTCCGAGCATTCTTTTACTTAGCTGGGTACAATATTTTGTCTATCGGGCAGAGTTATCTTCACTAAGTCTCCTTTAGTGAATATCCGAGCAGGGTTTGCAAAATAGTGCATTACCGGGTATGGTTCACTAGTATATGCAAGTCTGGGCAAGGATCACTTTATCAAGCAAGATTGTTCTTTTTAGCCAAGTAAAGTTCACTTCCGAGTATGCTTTAGGCTAACCAAGCTCATGAAGCCAAGTAATTGGAAGACCGGGTAAGGTATTCATTAATAAGTATGGTCCAGGTAGGCTTGATGATCTAATGATATATCTCAAGTATCATCGGGCAAGGTTCAACTTAAGCAAGGAACAGTGCAACCGAGCACACTTTGCTAATAAGTTATTTTCTAACAAAGGGTTGAAGGGACCATTGAAGAACAAGTTTTCTTGTAAGGGTTTTTTGGGTAATGTCTGGCAAAGTCAAGAATATTGAAGTCTACTCGGTGAGTATTTTACTTGGTAAAATACTCTTAGAGTAAAGTCTACCCGGAAACTGATCCCGAGCACACTTCTATGTTCACAAGTTATGAAGGATGGCCGAACATACTCGGAAGACAAGATTGATGCAAAGACTACCCGAAAGACTTGTTTTACACTTAGAATATTTCTGAATATGTATTATGTGTGACGGCTGAAACCTTCCTTATCAAGAAACCCTAAAACGATTATCCACTTTGTATGATTCATTTATATAAATGGAAATCTTTTGAGGAAATCTTGTTTGTGTTGATTACCTTTGAATACTGTTTAAGCGACCATATGTTTGTTATTGATTCCGCCTTTAACACACGGTGAACTTTCTAAATATAGTAACCCGTCATTAACTCCCTTGTCAACACATCTATTTGTGTGGGTTATGACATGATTCGAGTAAGATCCAGCTGAAATCGGGGACATGACAAGTGGTATCAGAGCTTGTTGCTGCTATTTTGGAAAGATTCTTGTTGATGATTGAAGATTTGAAGAAAGATGACGTAAGCAGACCACTGTTTCATTGATTTGTGACGTCTGCAGCTCTGTTTTTCATTTTTCTTCCAGATCTACAATATACCGGTGTTTTCCCTTCTTTATTTCAATTAAAGCTTTAATCTTTATATCTAAATCTTGCTCTAATCATATCAGACACATCAGATCTGAACAACCTATTTTCAGATCTGATTATTTTTAAAACTTTGATTTTTACTAAGAAACTGATTTTTTAAATCTTTGAAAATGTCTGGATATGAGAAACAAGAGGTGTCTACTAACAAGATACCAAGATTGTATGGACAGGAAAACTTTACCAAGTGAAAAGTGCTTTTTCAAGCAGCAGTGTGCTACAATGATGTTGATATGTGGAACTCCTTCATGAATGGTCCACAAGCTGTAGATGAAGAAGGTGCAAATACAGCTGGAACTGCAGCTCTAAGAGAAAGAATGAGAAAGGTGGATGATAGAGTCTTAGCTATGATTAAGCTAGGACTGTCTTGGGATATTTTAACCAAGGTGGCACATCACATAACTGCCAAGAAAATGTATGATGCCATCCTTGAGATGTATGAAGGGAATACTGAGCTGAAGAACATAAAGAAGCAAAGATTGAAGCAACAGTTGGAAAGGTTCAAGTATAAGGAAGGAGAAAGGTTGAAATCAATACTAAAACGCTTTCTAGGTATTGTGAATGAGTTGAGGACAACTGATTATGTCATGACTGACTTTGATTTAAACACAAAGTTACTCAACTCAATGCCAAAAGAATGGTATACTGCTTGCAAGTTCATCCTTTAGAAGCATAATTTCAATGACTTGAAATTGGATGATGTGATATGCTTCCTTCAGGCTGAAGAACTGGAGATGATAGAGAATGAAATGATTAAAGAAGAAACACCCTGCTTCAATGTTTCAAATGCATTGATTGCACCCATGGGAAATTTGACTACCAAGAATCAACAACAAATTCCCATTATTGAAGAACCAGTTGAGCACAATGTTGATACTCCAAAGTCTTTTATTGGTGGTAGCACAAGTAATCAAGGAAATCAGCAGAGATTCAATGTGCAACTGATTGATGACACTGATACTGCCTCAATGGCAAGTGAGAATGTACCTCACTCTAGTGGTGGAAATGGTCAAAGCAATGAAACACAGACATTGCTGTCTATGTTTACTGATTCATATAATGCATTTGTTGCAAAGAATCTAATTCACACTAGTGTGGTATAAGATGATTTAGAGAAAATTGATGCAGATGATTTAGAAGACAAGGATTTGAAGTGGCAAGCTGCCATGTTATCTTTGAGAAGTAAGAGGTTGTATAATAGAACTTGTTGATCTCTGGTTTCTGGTCCTAATGAGAGGATTGGATTTGACAAGTCAAAGGCAATCTGCTACAATTGCCAACAGCCAGGACATTTTGCAAGAGAATGCAACTTGCCATGGAATTATCAGATGAATCAATTCCAAAATCAACAACCAAGAGGTCAGCAGCAATACCAGCAGAATCAGTAAAGAAACAACAACAAAAACTTCAACAACAACTTTAATCCAAACAACAATTACAATCCCAACTTCAACAACTTTCAGCCTCAAATGAATAATCTTAATCAAGGGGTGCATCAGAATCAACGTTTTCAAATGAACAATAATCAGAACCTTCAAACAGTTCAAAATGTTCCAAACAACATTGTTCCAGCCAACCAAAATCAACCAAGAAACCAAGGGAATGTGGCAGTTACTACAAAACATGAAGGTAACTTTGATTGGAGCAATCATGAAGAAGACATTGCTGATGATATCAAGTGGGTAAATGTGGCATTCAAGGCCTTGATTGAAAAAGAAGTTTGATCATCATCTCAGGTACACTCTGCTTCTACTATTGATTTAAATGAAATTATCAATGAATTGAAAACGAAAGTAGGCAAGCTGGAAAGTGAGTGTTTTAGGAAACAAAGTATCATCAATACATATGAGGCAAGTGAACTTTTAAGTGAGGAAAGAATGAAAAGTTTGGAAGAGGACTGTATAAACAGCTACAAAGCTCAGAAAAGGTTCACAACTTAAATAGATGGGTTGTAGAAAATGGTTATAAAAGAAAAGGTACAGAACACAAAAGTACAAGCTGATAATGAATTTTTGAAGAACTTGATCTCCACTGGAAACATCTGTGGAATTTTAAATCAAGTTAAGAAAGAAGACAAGTACAAAGCAGTACCACCACCATTCAACAACAATTTTATGCCAAAAGATGATAAAGAGAAAAGAAATGCATATCTACAACAATTCATAGATGTTTTTCAAGACAAAGAAGAACTTGTAGATTTGTATAAGAATGTTGAGGTGAGTGAAGAAAAAGAGTTTGTTGTGAAGAAATAATTGAAAGAAGAAAAGTCAATTGGAGTTTAAGTCTCTGAAGATGACCTTGAGTCAATTGATTTGGATCAACATGACTTGAGTGATTTGAGTGATCAAATTACTGAAGAGGAAATCAAAGCTACTGAAAGAGGAAGAAAATACAAGAAACCAGAGTCTGTTGATCAACTTCCAAAGTATCCACCAGTCCTACCAAGAATGAAGAAACAAAATGATAAGCTGAAAAGAGAATAGGTATCTTTTGACATTTGTGAAAAGAAGAAGATAAGCTACAATGCAGTCAGGCCACCAAGCAAGGATGTGTTGGAAAGGATAAAGCAAAACAAAAAGGAGAGAATAACTGAAGAAGTTGAATCAGAAAACTTTATCCCAGTTTATCCAGTCTTCTCTAGTCATGAAGTACTGGATGTTGGAGAAGTAGAAACTATGGAAAAATATGAAAAGAGACAGTCAAGGGTTAGAGAAAGCAGTTATGGAAAAGGTTATTTTTGTTAAAAGCAAACTTGATAGACAGGATATCAAGATTGAGGAGTTTGTACCTTTTTCAGTTGATTTTGATGGTTTAAAGAATCAGAAGACTTTAGGAGTCAAGACACCTAAGCCAAGTGAAAGGTTCAAAAAACCAAAAGAACATGAAAAATTTAAAGTCAAGGTATGGTGCAAGAAGTGTGATGAATATGGTCATCACACAGACTCATGCAATGAGAGATTGAAATTTCAACCATTTCATGTCCCAGATGGAACAAAGTATGGTCAACACTTTGTCCTGTACAAACAGAAGTATGATGTATATCTGGGAAAAGGAAAGGTGTGTGGAAATGAAACCATGAACACGGAAGAAAAGAAATCTGAAAAGGAGACAAGGATTGAGAAGAAAGCTGAAGTAAAAACAAAGAAGCAAGTGACAGAATCAGCAAGGAGAACTAAATCTCCTAAGAAGCATGAGAAATCGACCAAAAAGAACTATCAGCCATTGAGAATCAAACAAGATACTCAATCAGTCAAATCTGATGAATCTCAAGAATCATCAAGCAGTGAGAAGACAAGAAGAAAAGGTGCATATGCTAGAAAGAAACCAACAGAACTCACTGGTGATGAGAAGTTTTTGCTAAATCATGGATATGAACCACATGGTTTCCTTTGGAAACCCAAGACTGAAACTAAAGTTGAGATAGTTGCTGATGTGAGAGAATACTCTGAAAAGAATGATTATGTGATCAAAGAGTATAACACTGACTCAGCTGAATTACAGACCTCAACTTCACTTGTTAAAAGCCCAAGAGAGTGTGGTTACGAAACTGATAATTCAGACAACTTAGAAGTCACTCATGAAGATCCAGAAACAACAACACTCACTTCCCAGGCTGTCAAAGAAACTAAAATTGATGAGTTGCAAGATGTAGAAGCTTGCACTTCATCACTCAACTAATCAAACTCGTCTTTTGTGCAGGAACAGTCCACTCCTCTAAATGAAATATGGTATATGGATAGTGGTTGTTCTAGGAACATGACTTGTGATAAAAGATCACTTGTTAATTATGAAGAAAAGTATGAAGGACATGTAGCATTTTGGAGTGATGAAAATGATGGAAAGATTGTGGGGGAAAGGAATCTTAACAAATGGAAAGGTTTCTTTTGATAATGTGTTTCATGTTGAAGGTCTTCAGTATAATCTACTGAGTATATCACAAATGTGTGATAAGGGATACAAAGTCAGTTTTGATTATTCCCACTGTTTCATCTTAGAACCTGAGTTTGTCATTCCACCTAAAATGATTATGATGATGGCACCAAGAAATGGCAACTTGTATGAACTGAATATGAAAGAAGCTGTTTCAAGAGGGGGTGCGTGTTTTGTTTCCAAAGCCACTGAAAATGAGTCCAAATTGTGGCATAGGAAACTATGTCAAGTGAACTTAAAGAACATGAATAGACTTGTCAAAGGTGAGCATGTCATAGGCTTACCTACAAGAGAGTTCAAATTGGAAGATCATTGTAATTCATGTCAAAAGGGAAAACAACACAAATCTACTCATAAGCCTAAGCTCATCAATTTAATTGATCAAATACTTGAATTACTTCACATGGATCTTTTTGGTCCTGTGAGTGTGCCAAGTATAGGAAAGAAAAGATATTGTATTGTGACCATTGATGACTATTCAAGATACACTTGGGTTTATTTCCTAAGTACCAAAGATGAGACTGCAGAGTTTATTAAGGGTTGTGTTACAATGATTGAGAACAAGTTGAATAAGAAGGTTAAAATGATGAGAAGTGACAAGGGTACTGAGTTCAAGAATGGAGTTATGCAAGAATTTTGTACAGAAAAGGGAATACTTCAACAATTCTCAGCTCCTAGAACTCCTGAACAAAATGGTGTTGCAGAAAGATGAAATTGAACTTTAATTGAGGTTGCAAGAACCATGTTAGCAGATGCTAATCTGCCTGTTACTTTTTGGGCTGAAGCAATAAACACTGCTTGCTATGTTCAGAACAGGGTGCTTGTAAACAAAAGGCATAACAAGACTCCATATGAAATATTCCACAATAGAAAGCCTTATATCAAGTTTTTCAAGCCCTTTGGATGTAAATGTTTTCTTTTGAACACTAGAGATTATTTGAACAAGTTTCAAACAAAGTCTCTAGATTGTTTCTTAGTTGGATATTCTACACACTCAAAAGCTTACAGAGTATATGTGAAAGACCATTTGAGTGTCATAGAATCATCTGACATCATTTTTAATGAGAATCAGTTTAATGCAGTTGATGGTGCAGCATGGCTGTTTGATCATGAAAAGTTAATAAGGTCTTTCAAGATTTATCCTGAAGACTTTGATGATTCATTCTACAAGACCAGTGTAATTGAAGAGAAAAAGAAGAAACCACTGGACTTAGAAGAATTGTGGAAAAAGGTTGCTAGAAAAGAAAAGGAATATACCTTTGTGAAGAATTCCTCAAATGATATTGTTGAACAAGTTCATGAAGATAATCAAGATATTCAGAATGATCAAGTTCAGAGTGAGAAAGACTCAAGCAACCAAGCAAGTGAAGAAGAAGCTGCATCTACTGAAAGATTTCAACATTTATTTGAAAGCTTAAATATTGGAAACAATGGTGCATCTACTTCAGGACAACATAATGATGAAGCACCAGAATTTCACGATGCAGAGACTGATTTGATCATTGAAGAACAGGAACTCAATGAGTCAAATCTTGACACAACTGTGTCTACAGATATGATTGTTAAAACTCCTTATGTGGAAAAGAATCATGCTTCTAAAAACATCATTGGAGATTTGCATGAAAGAGTTTCAAGAAGTCACTCAGAATTTGCAAACATCTGTCTTTACTCCTGTTTTATATCCAAAATAGAACCTAAGAATATTGCTCAAGCACTGAAAGACAATAGTTGGGTGGAAGCCATGCAGGAAGAATTGGCACAGTTTAGAGATCTACATGTGTGGGATCTTGTTGATAAGCCATTTGACAGATATGCAATAGGAACCAAATGGATTTTTAGGAACAAAAAGGATGAGAGGGGTTTGGTGATTAAGAACAAAGCTAGACTTGTGGCTCTAGGATGTCTTCAAGAGGAAGGAATACTTTGAGGAAGTCTTTGCTTCTGTAGAAAGTCTTGAAGCTATCAGGATCTTTCCTGCATATGCTGCCTCAAAGAACATTAAGGTGTTCCAGCTTGATGTTAAGTCTGCATTCCTAAATGGAAAGATAGATGAAGAGGTGTATGTAGCTCAACCTCCAGGTTTTGAGGATCCTTTGTATCCAAACAGGGTGTATAAGCTAAACAAAGCCCTTTATGTATTGCATCAGGCACCTAGAGCATGGTATCATGAGCTGTCAAATCATCTTATTGAAAATAGTTTCAAAAGAGGAGCCATTGACAAGACACTCTTCTACAAAGGAAAGGGATCAGACTTGCTTCTGTTACAAGTGTATGTTGATGATATCATCTTTGGTTCCACAAATGAACAAATGTGTATGGAGTTTGAAGGGGTAATGAAGTCCAAATACAGCATGAGTTCAATGGGAGAAATGAACTTCTTTCTTGGATTACAAGTTCAACAAAAGGCTGAAGGGATCTTCATTCATCAAAATAAGAATGTGCAGGACATCTTGAACAAGTTCAACTGTCATGAGTACAAAACTGCCTCAACTCCAATCGATACCAAGGAAAAGATGATTGCAGATGAAAAGGGGGAGCCTGTAGATGAACATGAATACAGAGCAAAAATTGGATCTCTGATGTATCTGACTGCTACAAGACCAGATATCATGTTTGCTGTATGTGTGTGTGCAAGATTCCAGTCAAGTCCAAGAGTCTCCTACATGAATGCTGTTAAAAGAATATTCAGATATTTGAAGGGAAGACCAGATTTGGGAATTTGGTATCCAAAGAATCAATCATTTGATCTGATTGCCTACACAGACAGTGATTATGATGGCTGCAATATGAGCAGAAAGTCAACATCAGGAGGATGTTAATTCTTGGGAGAAAGGCTAGTGTCATGGCAATGCAAGAAGCAAACAACTGTCTCAATCTCAACTGCAGAAGCCGAATATGTTGCTGCATCTGCCTGCTGTGCACAATTTCTATGGATTCAGAACCAGATGCTGGACTATGGTTTGAATTTTCTGAACACCCCTATTCTTATTGATAATACTGCTGCATATTTTACTATTAAGAATCCAGTTCAACATTCTAAGACTAAGCACATTGAAATCAGACATCATTTCATCAGAGATTGTAGTGAAAAAGGTTCGATTGAAATTCAAAGAGCTGATACAAGTGACAATTTGGCTGACCTATTCACCAAACCACTTGATAGAACCAGGTTCAACATTCTTTTGAAAGCCCTGGGAATGATCAACTCTGATGAAATCGGATTAAGGATGTGTACTTTGTTGTTTACCTCTATGTTCCAAATGATTACTTTGTTTAGAGGTTTCATAAATTGAATGTTACGTGAATATGCTTGAGTATGTTAATGAATATATTGATTGAATATACTTGAGTATGTTACTGAATATGTTGACTGATATGTGCTTTGACTGATTAATGTATGCAAAAATGACATAAGTGATTTGACTAATGTGTTTTCATTTTTATCAGTGAATGTGTATTTGTGATGTTAAGATGAGTAGTCATGCTATGAACTACTTGTTAAATGCTTATCTGACAACACTGCTTAATTGCTTTAATATGTGTTTTATCTGATCTTCTAATTTTGTTATGATAGAATAGACTTTGAATGTGTGTACTATCTGTCTGTCTTGATGATGTTACATTTGATTAAGATTTGATTATGTGCTGCAACTGTTTATGTCAAAATGTGTTTTATGACAAAATTAAGTGATAAAATGAATTTTCTAATGAATTTTGCATAAATACTATATTTTGAACCAAAACATGAGCATGTTGTCAATGGTGTAGAGACATGATAAGATTATTCAGTTCAAGCTTTAAAGAAGCTTAAAAGAAGGATTTTTCAATGAAAAGTCTCAGGTAGTTATCTTTGCTGAAAATTATGTCATTTGCCCAGTTGGAAGGACATACACATGTGTATGTTTGGTCCTGCAAACTGCAAAGATTAAAAGGATAGCCATTAACCAGAAAACTGAAAGCATTTGGGGCAATTGTAAGTTGTTTCTTATTCCTTCTCTTAAAATTATTTCAATAGCTCTGACTTTGAAAGGACATATATTCACATGTTTGTTTGGTCCTGTTGACCACTTGTGGTCAAACAAAACAACCAATTACCTGACAATTAAGAGAAATTGGGGTGACTGAATATTAAACTGAATATTAATGGGAAATGATAGTATATTGACTACTTAGCCAATCATATGGATTTATTAGGCAAAAAGGGCTCTTAGTACAGTCATTGACATGTATGGTTGCTTTCTCATGATATGTAAAATCTAAGGTGATATAAACTTAAAGAAAATGCTAAAATTTATGTGGAGTTACATTGCTATCTATTCATGTTCCTAGATAAATCTTTTCAAATGATAGGAAGAAAAGTGATTATCCAATCATACACAAGCCTGTTGGTCTTTGGTTACCCTAAATGAATGATCTATTAAAAGAATGACAAAGAACTGATGTGAACTACTTTACTTTCAAATGTTTATTCAACATGTTAACAAATTTTTACTGAGAAAATACAAACATGAGGGTTAATTACAGAACTACAAGGGTGTAGGCAATCATATAAGTCCTTTAAACATCCTGAATGAAAGGCCTGTAAGACCGACTTGCGTGGCATGTATGTCCAACGTTCAACCTCACATATGTTTGTAGATTTGAAAAGAAATATCTTATAAATTTTCAAAAATATGTTCTGTCATTGAAGTTTTTAACCAAAACAAGGGTGTCAAAGTCAAATTGGGGTGATCTGGAGAAAGCCAAATAAGCCTTGTGGATAGATAAGGAGCATCAGAAAACAATATGTGTTATCCATTGAATTTTCTGCAAAATTAATTGAAAATAATCTTATCACCAAAAAAATGAAAATCATGTTAAGTCTAGACCTGCTGTTGACCTGTCTTTGTAGTCATAATAATGTTGAGAAAGAAGTATTGAGAAAGATACTTAGTCAATATGATCCCATTTCAGAGATCTTTTCAGTTTACAAAAGGAAATTGTTTTGAAATGAAACATAACTGAAATTTGATCTCTAAATGCACCATTTGCTCTTAAACTATGATCTTTAAAGATAAAATTGTTCTGACAAATTTGACAACTAGTTTAACTCAAAAAGTGTTGCATTTTGCCCAAAATAGGTTGAATATGTTAATTCGGGTAAGGTGTGATGTTATTAGACCTTCCCAAGCAAAAACTGTTTGATTATGTATTTTCGAGTAAGGTGTGATGTTCTCAAAACCTTTCCGAGTACAAAACAATTGAATATGTTTGCATATGCATTTTCGGGTAAGGTTTGATGATTCATAGCCTTTCCGAGCAAGCTTTGTCATTTTTGACTAAGTTTATGATTTTCAGGCATGCTGTGATGTGTTTACACTTTTCGGGTAAGGTACACCATTGTACAAATTTCCCGAGCAAGCTTGAATTCTTGAGATGATTATGTGTTCTAGCTAGCCTATTAACAAGAGAAAATTGTTTCGGGCAAGCTTTGCATTTTGTTTATGCTGATTGTTATTCCAAGAAAACTTTGTGAACTTCTTGAGTACAGCAGGTAAGCTTTGTGTATGTGAATATGTTTTCTTTGAAATTACAAGTGTTTTCGGGTAAACCTTGTTTTCCGAACACACTTTATATTTTGGGTACACTTTGGTTCCCCTAATATACTTGGTAATTTTCAAAATTTGATTTTCCGAGTACACTATCTGCTAGAAGTCCTTTTCGGGCACACGTTGTACTCTAGGAAGATTATTCGGGTATACTTTGCATAAGAAGGTTGTTCGGGCACACTAACATTATGATGGTTGCTCGGGCACACTATGTTTTCGAGTATGCTTGATTGAATATAATTTTATTGTAATTGATTGCAGATGATTCTTATTTTTGTTAGGATTTTGCTAGATTAAGATTTTAATTTAAATTTGAGAAATTTATATGGGCATCTTAATTGATTCCTAGTAAGAATGTTTATTTGATATTTTATACTTGATTAATTATCTTGTGATTAATTTCTCAAGAAATATGGTATTTTGGGTAATCTTTCTTCATAGTGTCTTGACTTTAAATTACATAGCTTGATCAAGCAAGGTTTGTGATTAAAAGGGTTTAATATTATTCGGGTAAGATTTGTGTAAGAGGGAGTATACAGAGTAGACTTTGCAAAGGATTACTTTTCCGAGTAAGGTTTGCTAAACCTAAAATGATAAAAAATTATTTGTTTTAAAATATCAATTGGATAATGTTACTATTTGACAACTAATAATTCACAAAACGACAAAAAGCATTTAAAACCCACTTTCAAAAGGTATATAAGAGGGAGTTAGGCAAAATTTTCAACATTATATTTCCCTCTCTCTCTCTTTCCTCTGCAACTGCTTATTCGCAAAGAAACCCAACCGGACTATCGCATTCATTGTTAATCCAAACCCTAACTTGAATCAGCCCTCTAATTCCGACTATGTAAGCATCAATAATGTGTTTTCCCATCATGATTAGACTATGATGGGCATTGATTATGTATTTGTTTACTAATATTTTGTTTATATGTTTAGGTTATAAACTTTTCGAAGAACAGGTTCTTGATGATCTTTCTCTCATTCTTCTTCATTTTTATACCTTCAAATTGCTTAAAGTACTGAACTTTATGACTAATTTCACTTTGAATATGTTTGTTTATATGATTCAGATATGGCAGACGATGAACCCAAATATGTCTTCGAACCAAAACACAACATGTGTGCATTGTTACATGTCACACCTGACAATGAGCCGATGGCGAGGATGATAACATGGATGGCATGGTTAAATGTTTGTTTTGCGTTCACTGAAAGCCCTGTCATCTACACAAATCATTCTTTGGATTTCTGGAGATCTGCAGAACTGGTTGAAGACATCAATGGTAAAAGAATTGAAGCAACCGTTGCTAGACACAAAATACATATTACAGAAAGGTTGATAAGAAAATGTCTACGGTTAAATGATGGTGATCATAATTCTATAAACTTCAGCACACCTCACTTGATGAAGATATTTGAAGAAACAATGGGGTATCAAAGAACTGTACATGATGGACAGTTTCAAAAGGGTATGTTCCCTATGTTGTACAGGTTTCTTATTCATCATGTGATACATGGATTTGCCCCAAGGAAGGGATCATGGACCTTGATGAGTCATGATTGGGAAAATGCCACGGTTGGAATTATGTATGATCTACCCTTCAATTTTTCAAAGATGATATTTGAAGGATTAATAGGAAACTTTAAGAAGGTAGAAAAGAAAAGATTTTTACAATACCCAAGGTTCCTACAAATAATCTTCAATAGTGAATTACAAGATCTACCCACTGTTGGAACTACACACCTGTTGCAAGACCCAGACACATACAGAAGAATCAGAAAACCAGGTGTTTCCAATATGTATAACTCAAATATCGCATTTGAGATCTTGCCATGGTTATTGAACCATGATTTGAATGTGATGCCAGTGCCTGAGTTAAGCTCAGAGGAGGAAGGAGGAGATGATGTTGAGAGTGATGATGATAGTTCTGATGATGAAAATGATGATATTGATGGAGATGAAGGAGGACAAGGAGTAGCTATAGATAATGATTCACCTGATCAGGGGGAGCAACTTGAACAACCTATTCCAACACCACCACAATCACCAATTGTACCTTCACCACCACAAAATCCAACACATCAAACCAATCAAACCCCACCCCAAACCCTAACCATAAGCCAACCTGAAACATCAACACATACATCCCCAACATCACAATCACCACCATCATATAGCCCAACTCACATTGATCAATTCATCCCAAGTCCACCTCATACACAATCACCACCACCATCCATATTTCAAACCCACACCACAAACCAAGAACAGGCTGAATATGAGCAATTCTCTACATCACCACCTACAACACCACCAACTGAAACTGACTTGTTGACCCTATTAAAAGAAAATGCAGAACTGAAGAGAAGGAATGAGGAGGTTACAGAGGAGAATGTGATATTGTTAGAGAAGTTGGTACAAGCAAAACTGAAAATCAAGCCCTGGAGCAGGAGGTTGAGAAGACCTCAGCTTCCCCAAAACAGGGGGAGAATGAATCTATGCCAACTGTCTAGGGTGTGAATGTTGCAGAAACTGTAACAGTTGTGGAGACTGCAGACAGTTTAAAACTGATTATGAATGTTTATGATGATGGATAGGAGAGTAGTGAGGAGAGGAGGATTGAAGATGATGAATATGAGGGTGATAAATCAGATGTAGGAGAGCAGGATTATGATTACAATGAAGAAAGAAATGATGAAATGAGAATTGTGGAAAGGGATGAAGATAATGTTGAAGAGAATGTTGAAGAAGATGTTGAGGAAAATGTAGCTGCTACTGATATAGCTACTGATATTGTGACTGATATAGCAACTGATGCTTTGACAGAAGTAGCTACTGACATACAGACTGATGATCAAACTGAAGAAATCATTGATGAAAATGCTGCTACTGAGGAACTTATACAAACTGAACCAAAAACTGATCCACAAGCAAGTTTCAAGAGAGTAGAGCATGACCTAGAACTAGAAGTACTTGAGAAAGAAATAGATGACTATGAACAATCTGAAAATAAAGAGGATGTCAGAAAAAGAATTGAGAAATGTAATGCAAAAGTCTGTGAAGAAGAGCCTGTTAAGCCATATCCAGAAAAGAATGTTGTTTACAGATGATGATATTGCTGCTGCTGCTGCCTTAAGAGAACAAGAGAATATTCTAAGGGAGACAAGGGATAGGGAGATATTGGCTCAAACACTGACTCCAGAAGAAATGGCAGAGCAAGAAAATTTGATCAATCAAGCCAATCTTGCTAAAGAAATTTTTGAAGAAGTGGATGATCAAGAAGGAATTGAAACACTGATTATGATGAACAGAACTGAGGAAGCTGACAATTCCTTGGCTATGGTGGTTAGTATGTTTCAACCACAAAGCCAACCTGAAAAGGAATCTAAAAAGGCTTGTGAATCTGAAGAAATGCCACAAAAGGAACCTGAAAGGGAAACTGAAAGGCCTACTGGTGAATCTGTTGAAGAAATGTCGGCTAATATCACTAGAATCAGGATGGAAAGAGCCAAAAGGTTTGAACAAGTGTATACAAGAAAGAGGAAGTTTGATGAACTAGAAAAGAACTGATGAGATGAGAACAAAGAGAGGAAAATGGGATGAAAAGAACAAATGCTATGTTGAGACTCCTGATGATGAGGGTGATAATGATAATAGTCCAATCAGAGCAATTCCACTGCAGACACTGCAACCTGGTCAACAGATTCCATGTGTTCCTGATGTACCTGCTCAAACTGAATCAAACCCAGAGCATCCACCCTCTGATGAACACAAGATTGATGCAATGAATAATCTTACTGAAGAGGAGGATGAGTCTGAGGAGTCTGATGAGGATGATAATCCTGATGATGATCAAAGAGAAGGTGTTAAAGCTGCCAATGTTGAATCTCCACAAGTAGAAATGACTAATGAGCAGAGAGCTAACATTGAGTTGAGTATGAGAGAAGCTAAGAGAAATCGTCCATTGGTTGTAAAGTTGAGGAGGTATGGCATAAGTTTTGAAACTTTGGCTGATCTTGATAATGATCAGTTGCAAAAGAGACTTGACAAAGAGAGGGATGGTTTCAAGAAAAGGATGGAACAAAAGAACAGAGACTGCCAGAAATACAGAGAATATATCAGAAGGCATAATTATTCAGTGAAAGATCTGTCTCACTTCACAGTTGACCAACTCCAAGACCTTTACAACAGTGAAAGAGAAAAGGTTATTGAAAAATGTGTGAAAGAGAATGAGAAGACTGAGAAATTGGAAACTTTGAAGAAGAAATTTGGAGGTATGTGTGGTTACTTGCTTGAGATAGGGTTAAAGCCTGAGATGGTTGAGAATCTATCTAGAGAAATCAGTATTGGATCAATACAACAAACTGAAAAGAAAAGAAAAATTGAAGAGGGTCCAAACTGAGAGCTCTAACAAACATGCTGAAACATCTATTGAACCTCAAATAAAGAAAAGAAAGATAATTACTCTGAGGGAGAAACAGAAGATACAGGGTGAAAGGAAGTGTCTAAGGAAGTTCCTGTTGTTGAAACCCCTACTCCACAAGAAGTGGATTCTGAATCTGAAGATGAACCTTGTATACCTTGGGAAAATGAAGAGATGATCAACATTCTAAGGAATATAATGATTACTCAAAGAGGAACGGATGAAGCCACTTTCAAGGCTTTGGAAAAGGAGGATTTGAAATATCTCTTCCGTATCCAAAAAGCTGAATGGGAGAAAGCTCTAAAAGAAGGTGAGAACCCTAGATACTATACAGATGGAAGTTTTGTACCTGCTGGTTTGTCAAGAACTCTTGGTATGGAGAAAATGTTGCTAGCTCTTAGAGATGCAAGAGAAAATGTTGTTGAGCTTGCCAACCTTCCAACTGAAATGGTGGAAGCACTCTACATCAAATTCTTCAATTTGGGGGCCAGAAAACACAAGAAGTTTGTTCCTTTCAGACCACCAATTTCAAGAAGATATCCACAAGGTGGTAGAGGTGAAGGTGGAAGAGGTGAAAGTGGAAGAGGAGAATCAAGTAGATCTGCACAACAAAGAACAACAAGACCACAGTCAGATGTGGATCTTCCTAGAGAGATTTACTATGATTCTGTGTGTGAATGCGTAAGAGTGATTATGGAAAGTAGACAACTAAGAGATATGGTTGTGAGAAGTGATTTCTATGAATATACTCAAGAACAATTAGAAAGAATGATACACTCACTTTGTATGATTATAGAAACAGAAACAGAGTGGCTAGAAGACAAATGAATGATCTTTCTAAATTCTTAAGAGAAGAAGCAGACAGAGGATTAAGATTTTTGAAAGTAAAGAGAAACAAGAAGACTGTCCAAATTCACAGATCAAAGGGAACTGCAAAGTTAAGAAGGATGGACATGGCTGAAACAAACTATAAGGTGAATGTCAGAGACAGGAATCCACTGTCAAACATGAACACATGCATAAGTCTTGAAAGAAGGATGACACGCCCCAATTATACAGTCCAAAGAAATGGCATCATTACTGAAGTGGAATACAAAGAAAAAGATGACCATTACTTGCTGAGAAATTCTGATGGAAAAATACTGGGGATTATCAAGTAGGATGAAGACTTGAATTTCTTACATGATGAAGTTCTAATGGATATTAAGGACTAGGTCATACCAGAAGGTCATACTCATTACCAAGCCCTTGATATCTTCAGAATGAGAGCTGCATCAGTGATAACAAACAGAAGGCAAGCCGTTTACAGTGCATGGAAAAGACAAAATTCCTAGACTAGGCTTTTACTTTGTAATGTCTTATGACAGCCTTTTTTGAATATGTAATTTTTGTTTATGTTAATTGAATATGTAATTTGACTTTTAATTTGATGTGTATTTTGACTAACTGTAAGTAACCTTAGAAATGTTTTGGGTCAGCTGAGGAGTTCCAATCTAGGGGAGATTGTTGAGTCAAGATTTGACACAAAACTGATCAGATGGAAGATTGGAATCTTCTCAACCTCCTCAGAATTCGCTAAGTATGGATCCAGCTTTTACTTAGTCGGGTACGATATTTTGTCTATCGGGCAGAGTTATCTTCACTAAGTCTCCTTTAGTGAATATCCGAGCAGGGTTTGCAAACTAGTGCATTACCGGGTATGGTTCACTAGTATATGCAAGTCCGGGCAAGGATCACATTATCAAGCAGGATTGTTCTTCCTTGGCCAAGTAAAGTTCACTTCCGAGTAAGCTTTAGGCTAACCAAGCTTATGAAGCCAAGTAATTGGAAGACCGGGCAAGGTATTCATTAATAAGTATGGTCCAGGTAGGCTTGATGATCTAATGATATATCTCAAGTATCATCGGGCAAGGTTCAACTTAAGCAAGGAACAGTGCAACCGAGCACACTTTGCTAATAAGTTATTTTCTAGCAAAGGGTTGAAGGGAACATTGAAGAAAAAGGTTGGTCATACGGGTTTGTCAGGCAAACTCAAGAAGATTGATGTCTACCCGGTGAGTATTTTACTTGGTAAAATACTCTTCAGGTAAAGTCTACCCGGAAACTGATCCCAAGCACACTTCTATGTTACCAAGTTATGAAGGATGGCCGAGCATACTCGGAAATACAAGATTGATGCAAAGCCTACCCGAAAGACTTGTTTTACACTTAGAATATTTCTGAATATGTATTATCGGATAGGGTTTCTAGAAGGAATGACAGCTGTCCACAGGTGTCAGGCCTATAAATAGAATAATTTAGGGCACACCTGGAAACACAACAAGGCAGACAGTCACATTTATTAAGAAAGAATATTATGTGTGACGGCTGAAACCTTCCTTATCAAGAAACCCTAAAACGATTATCCACTTTGTATGATTCATTTATATAAATTGAAATCTTTTGAGTAAATCTTGTTTGTGTTGATTACCTTTGAATACTGTTTAAGCAACCATATGTTTGTTATTGATTCCACCTTTAACAAAAGGTGAACTTTCTAAATATAGCAACCCATCATTAACTCCCTTGTCAACACATCTATTTTTGTGGGTTATGACATGATTCGAGTAAGATCCAGCTTAAATCGGGGACCTGACAGAGGTACTTCTGTTTGATGATCAACCTGATTAGCCGACAGAATACTTTGCTACATCTGTCTCTAAGATTCTCACCAGGATGGGTTATGAGGGTACTTATCCTCCAGCAATCAAGAAGTTATTTCCCCCATACTGGAGGTTCTTAATACACACGTTCTTCACATGCGTGTCGGGAAGAAAAGGGGGGTCTAATGAAATAAGTCATACTTAGATGTCTGCTATCGTTGCTCCGATCATGGATTGGAATTACAACTATTCCAAGTTTGTTGTCAATGAGATGATAAGAAATCTAAAAAGGAAGAAGAAAGAGATGTTTCTAATGTATCCAAGATTTCTGCAGATGATCTTCGATTCACACTACACCGATCTCGTCAGATCTGTTGATAATTTAGACAAGAAATCGATGGGACCAAACTCCTTTGGGTTAATGAAACAATCTAGGAAAGGCTCCAAGATTGTCTATCATGGCCTTCATGCTTTGGAGAAATTTGGTAGATTTGCTAAAACTGAAGCTGTACAAGTTACAGCTCAAGTTTCCTATGAACATGTAACACCAGTTCAAAGGCGCTCTACTGCCTTTGAGATTAGTTCAGATGAAGAAGAAGAGACTTAACACCGTGAGACAGATACTGCTACGACTGCTGAGCAATTAAGTGATTTTGAAGCTTTCAAAGAATTACTAAAATCAACTACTCTAAAGCCTCCTCAAGCATTTGATGTAAACAAAGAAGATGATGTTCTCAAGGAACCAGCCAATGATCTCATTCCATGAAAGCGCAGTAAAAACGATCCGAGATTGGTTAGGCTGGCTGTTGTAACTGAAACAACAACCACAAAACCAACAACAACCGCAACCACTAGCTTACAACAACAAATTCACCAACCTAAGTCACATGCTCCTAAGATTTAAGTTGAACAAAGTTCATCCACTGCAGATCCAGTGAGTCAAGATCAGGTGTTTGATGACTTTTCTCGTGATTTTGATTTTGAGTGAGATATTCCACACACTGATGAGGCTGATATACCGTTCACTGCAGCTCTCTCCGGCTCATCAGGTCCAGTAAACCAAGGTCAGTAAAGTTCGGGTGTTTTTGATAAGGTTGCTTAGATTCTTGCCATGCAGGAAAAATTTCTAAAGAACAAAGGCAAGGGTATTATGCTTGAAGATGCTCCAGTTGATGCACAAGCTCTTCAACGCCGAGTCTTTGAACTTTAACAAGACCCTATCGTTAAAGATGTACGCATTCTAGAATTGGAAGCCAGCAACACTGAGCTTCAATCTGGCATGGAAGAACTAACTGCCATCTATCTAGATCTCCAACAAAAACTTGTTCAAATGTATGGAGATGAGTTCAAAAGTAGTACTGATAAGGTGCCCAACGATGATCAAGGTGATAGGTCTACTATTCGCCCAGCGGAGAACATAGATGAGTCTGAGACATTCAAACAGTATATGGATGCACCACCAATCTCCAAAAAATAATCTGATAGAGTTCCGAGAAAGTTTCTGGTGATGAAAAACTCCAATCCAAATGTCGAATCATCAGACCATCCAGACAGATTCATCGTCACTTTTCCTAAAGGTTTTTCAGATAAATATGGTGATCGTTCTGGAGTTGTGTCATGGGGCTTCGATGCTTAAAAGAACAAGTAGTGGGTTAAGGGGAAGTCCTGGACCACTGAGTATTATAAGAAGATGAAAGACTTTGGTTCTTGGACTAAACTGGATCTCAGTGATTTGATAAACTCTCCATTCCCCAATCCAACCAATGACAAGCGCCGTAGGGATTTCGGGAACTTTCTGAAAAATCAAGTTGATCGAGGCTTTCCGACAATGCCAACTGCCGAGTCGTTCTTGAAGAAAGCAAAGGAGGTTATGGATACGAGAACAGGAAAGACAAATGGTTAACCTCATGTGGCCTGCTACAAAGAAAGCTACTCATATTCCTGTACCTGAAGCGATTCCAGATGGCACTTTGGACAACATGAGGTTCTGGATGTATGATAGTACAACTGCCACAGTTGTTATCAAATTACAGAAGGGCAAAGGGCAATACAGATTTGTTGATCCAAGGGATTTGTTGAAGTTTGGGGAGAAGGATATAAAGACTCTCAGTGCGTTTCAGATAATAGTTGACCCGATATTTGAAGTAGCGGCAAAAGAATACACAAACATGCTGGCTTCTATTATCAGGTGCAGGTTTTGGGCTGGTGCATTGAAAGATGCTGACATTGGTTACATGGAGCATTATTGAAGACCAAGCTAAAAACCAAGGGGGGATTGTTGGGCCTTTGGTTTGTAATTAGTCTAAGTGTGTGTGTTTGGGCCGCGTATGACATCCTTTGGGATCTCGGTGGGCTTTTGGTCATTATTGGGCTTGTGTGTTGGTTTCCTATATATAGGACGTATTATATAGGGTTTAGGGTGGTTAGTTCAGTTGGGTTTTGGCCTTCTAAGAAGTTGTTCTAGACGATTTGTGTATTGTTAGTGCTTAAGCACCCAACGTATAATAATACATGAGTTTTGAAGCCATTCTCGTGTTCTACGTATGTGTGTTTGTTTGTGTTCCTGAATCATCTAGTGTTGGAATTCCACACCAACACCTAGATCATTGATATCATAATTGTAGTGATCCAGAATCGGGAATTACAAGTTTCCAATACAACCAGCAATTATGCATTCATATGACTCCAAAACAGAACCCAAAAATGCCATATGCTCTTGAACATTCTCCACTGTAAGTACATTGTTGTTTTTAATATTCACAGCAATATTTCATTGTACAACATCAGAAGATGGACTTGTTGTCTTTGATGTTTGTTCAGGAACATCAGTTGAAGCATTTGTACCAACATAGAAACTTGTGAAATGAAGAATATTGGTTTAAGAAGAACTTCCACCAAAACTGCTATTTGTCACATATGCAGTTTGAATCTTTTGACTTGGTGCAATCACAGATTGTGAAGAATTGAAATACAAACAAATATCTTGAACAGCAGATGAATTTTTAATTTTTTGTTTCTTTCTCAACTCAAATTCGTGTGCCTCCTATTTCTCAATGAATCAAGCCAACGTGAGTCTTTCATAAGCCACTGGATTTGATTGTTGAATCATGATAAAGGTACCCCAGTCATTAGGCAAAGCATCGCCAACTTATTAGTATACTCAAAATCTTCTTTGTTGATATCTAATCTTTTCATCTCGATCACAAGGTGACAGTATCTTTCAATCATTTGATGCATCGTTTCACCTTTGACCACAACAAATATACCAAACTCCTTTTTAATCAAATTCATTTTAGATTTTCTCATGTCAGCATTACCACGATCTTTGTTCATAGATCCTCCCATATAGAATAACAAGATCCATTATGTTGTAGGAGTTGAAATATCTCAGATTTGATAGATTGCTAAAATAAATTCAACATCTTTTTCTCACGTATGAAACTAATCTTGTCACCCTCAGGTATTGTGATAACCTAAGACATATACCTTGTTCATTCTTTGGTATGATGTACACAACTTCAAAAGCTTCCAATGCATCATAGTTCAAAGCTTGTACATACGTTTCAAACTTACAACCCCAATTAGGATAATCTTCCATCCAAAGCAACTTCGGAGGCTTGTTAGAGTTACCCATTCATTTTTTAAGTTTATGTTCTGAATTATAGGGGAAGTATGCGAAACAAATGCATTTAAATCTTCCATTTTGTAAAATTTAAACGTATAACCCTTTATGTCCGTATAACCTGTAAAAAACGTGTAACCTAGATTAACCGTGTATCCTCAACAGTGTAACTCTAGGACATCGTGTAACCTAGAATCACCGTATAATCACAATTCAAACGTATAACTTTGCTACCCGGATATCCTTCAACCCTTAAAACTCCAACGTATACCTAGAAAACAACGGATAACCTCTTATATTCTGTAACACCTTATGCGCTGTAACATCTTATGCGTTCAATCGTATACGCATGTGTAACTGACTAACAGAAAACATATACACAAAACGGAACTGTTGACCATGTTTGAAACTGAAACTTGATTTTGACTCATAGATAGGCTAATTCACTCTAGCAGAAACATCAAGTCTGTAATTACGATCACAATGACCAATCGAATTGCAAAATCTTCCAAAAATAAGTGAATAATTGATGAATTATTATTAGGTGCGCTCGTTGACTTTGAAAAGTTCAAATATTCATCAAATTGACCTTGAATGTGCTGTAATAAGTAGTAAATATGAGCCGAAAGCTCTAATACCACTTGTAAGGACGTAATCCTGATCATGCTAAACATCATGTACATACAATCGTAATGATTTGGACCGAAAGAATATATTTAGTATATTATATGATATAGCCACAATACTAAGAAAGTAATGATGTTCCCACTAGATTTCTTACACAGACAAGCCTCGTCAGCGTTCTTGATGAATCCAAATCTCTTAACATCTTCATAAAAAACGTTGATTCCAACTTCTAGATGTTTTTTTCAACCCATATAGTAAATTCTTTAACTTGCATGCTTAATTAGGATGTTGTGGATCGACAAAACCTTCGGTCCGAACCGTATAAACATCTTCTTCAAGATTCCATTTAGAAAATGGTTTTGACATCTATTTACCAAATCTCATAGTCATAATACGTAGCTGTGGCAAATAATATCCTAATTGACTTTAGCATTGCCAAGGGCCAGAGGGTTTCATCATAATCAACCCCTTGAGTTTGAGTAAAACCTTTTGCTACAAGTCTTGCTTTGTAAGTATCCAAGTTTCCATGCATATCGGTTTTCTTCTTAACAAGCCACTTATTCCAATCGGTTTGGAGTTAAGAGGTGGTACAACCAAATCCCATACTTTGTTGTCATGCATGGATTTCATCTCAACGTTCATGGCTTCAAGACATTTGTCAGAATCAGATTGTGATATTGCATCATGGTATGTGTTGGGTTCATGAGAGTCAACCATGTAGCATCCATCCATGAATAGTCCATATCTTTCGGGTGGATTACTAATTCTACCAAATTTTAGAATATTTTGTTTGTCTTGATCAACCATTTGATCATTCTCAACAACCTCATGTTGATTGCTAGTATCAACCAAACGTGTATCGGCTTGTGGTTCTCGATCCTCCTCGAGTTCCACTGCTCTACTTGTTCCTTCCATAAGGAACTTAGTTTCCAAGAACTCGGCATTTCGAGCAATGAACACCTTTTTCTTGGCAGGGTTGTAGAAATAATATCCCATAGAATCTTTGGGATATCTTACAAAGATACACTTAGTGGATCGGCTTTCTAATTTGATGTGGGTGTTGTGCCTAAAATAAGCCTCACAACCGCATACCTTTAAATATAATAATGATGGAACCCTTCCTTGCCATATTTTAAAAGGTTTCTTGTCCACTCACTTGGTTGGGGCCATATTTAGAATACGGGCTGCGGAGAGCAATGCGAAACCTCAAAATGATAGAGGCAATGTGCTTCTAGCCATCATAGATCGAAAAATATCCAATAGAGTTTGATCTATCCTTTCGAACACACCATTATCTTATGGTGTTCCGGGTGGATTGAGTTGTGAGATGATCCAACAACTCCTAAGATGATCTTGAAAAGCATCACTAAGGTATTCACCTCCTCTAACCGAGTTGATGGTCTTATTGAGTTGATTTTCTACTTCATTTTGGAAGACTTTGATCATTTCAAAAGCTTCATCTTTGTGTCTTAACAAGTACACATATCCATAACAAACTATAATCGTCAATAAAGGTAATGAAGTATCTTTCACCATTCCTTGTCATTGCCGTAAAATAACCACATACATCTGAATGTATGATACCTAATAAGTCTTTTTCCCTTTCATTAGTTCCACTAAAGGGTTATTTGGTCTTCTTTCCTTCTAAACAAGATTCACACTTTTCAAATGAATCATCTTCATTTGTTTCCAAAAGACAAATATTTTGAAGTGTATGTATGCGATCTTTGTTAATGTGACCAAGGCGACAATGCCAAAGATAAGTGTTACTCAAATCCATTTTGATTTTCTTGGTGCTTAATTGGTACAACGTGTTATCAAAGGATGTGTTATAATGAACTAATTCATAAATTCCATTAGACGGAATTGCTTTAAAATAAAAGACATCATTCATGAAAACACAAATACCATTGTCTACAAACTTCAAATTGTAACTACATTTTCTTAAAATATAAATGAAGATAATATTCCTAGTTAAACTAGGAGCATACAAAATGTTTTTCAAAACAACTTCCAAATCATTTGGAAGCTTCAAAATGTAGTCTCCTTTGGCTTCGACATCAACTTTGGCTCCGTTGTCCATGAAGAGACTTGTATCTTATTTCTTGAAATGCTTATTTCTTTTGAACTCCTGCAAAAAATTGCAAATATGAGTTCCACATCCGGTATCTAATACCCATGTGATAGAAAAAATAACATTAACATCAATATTATCATGAAAGTTGTACCTGATGTTTGTCCCGCATTCCTCTTGTTCTCCAACTATTTGACATAGGTTGGACAATTCCTCATCCAATGTCCTATCTCACCACAACTAAAGGACGGGTCTTTTGAGCTAACATTTAGCATCTTCTCCTTTGGCTTGGGTGGTTCCGCTTTAGTCTTCCCTTTGAACTTACTCTTGACGTGTCCCTTACTTTTGGAAACCTTTGCTTGGGGTTTTGGGTGATGCCTCTTCCTATTACCACTTTCATTGATCGTGAGAACCGGTAAAACCTTTTTACCCATTCCCGCTTTGGCCGTTTTGAGCATTGTGTGAAGCTCACCAATGCTCTTGTCGCATCCATTCAAGTTATAATTCATGACAAAGTATCAAATCTCTTGGTTAAGCCATTGAGGATCATATCCATGGCTAACTCTTTTTGAGACGTGACAATCAAGTCGATCAATATGGCTTTTAATCTGAAACACATAAGTGGAAACCGATTGGGTTTCTTCCATAAGACATGCATGATGCGTTTGAACCAATCCGAAGAATTCTACCCAATCTTTAGTAAGGAACATTTCCTTAAGTTGGGAGATCATGTCGTATACCCAATGATTTTCAAAGTCCTTTTGAATCTCGGGAATCATAGTTCCCAACATGAGGCAAGAAAATTGCACTGAGTCCTCGTATTTTAACCAATCGTTATAGGCATCTAAATCGCAATGTTAGGTTCATTGGGAATTGGATCGTCCAATATGTAGGATTTCTTTTCTTTCTTGAGAACGATTCTCAAGTTTCGATACCAATCCATAAAATTGTTGTAGTTAAGACGATCCTTATCTAGTATGGATCTTAGTGATAGGTTATGAACGGGTGGGATAATTGCGTTAGGTGGATTGTTAATTACAACCATCTACATAATTTAACAAAGCTCAATTTTAGTATTTTTGATATCATTAATCAGTTTTAATCACTAATACCCTTTTATGTCTCCAAGACAATTAAGAATTAAAATATAGAACCTAACGTTATATTTAAATAATAGTTAGCTGACCTTTATCCTATTATTTAAATTTACAAGGTAGTCAACATTTGATGATTGCAAACCTTTGCAACTTCTATGTTTTTTGGGATAGGTTAAACATCTTATGTTTATTTGGCATGTTTAATCGCATCAACACCATTGTACGCCATACTTTGGTGACACTATTCACATGGTTTCCAAATTAAGTCATCCTACTTACCCACACGTGTGAATTTGCACATACAAGTGGTTAGGTGACCTATATCCACCTAAAATGGCAAACTCACAAGTTTTCTCCAATGTGGTTAGGTGACCTTTATCCTACATTGAGTTCCCAATTGATTCGAGTGTTGTATAATAGGATGGTGTTAGACTTGTTTTAAAAGGGGTTTAAGTTTTCTAAATTCTAGATTGAAAATCTTGTATGTACCTTGCATTTGCATGCATTCAAAGGTATGGTACTTTGTTAAAACTAATTTTTAAAGTTACTTTTAATAAAACTCATTTTATTGTGAAATCATTAACTTTTAATAAAACCAATTTTATTACCTAATGATTTCTGAGGAACCAATTTTATGCAAGTTGTTAATTTAAGATTTTAACAATACATATGCAAACAAAACAACCAAACATGCAAAAATAAAACAACCATAAGTTCATAACCATAGCCAACTAATCTTGGCAACACTTGTGGACCGAAACAAGTGTGCCAAAAAGTCTCTCTTATTGGATAAAATTGACACAAGGCTCGTGTCGGTGAACTCCCACTTGATCCCTCATCCAAATGCGTAAAGTGTCCACTTTGTGTTGTGACTCATCCATATTATTTGGGCTCCAACTTCAGCTCCTAGCTATCATGGGCATCCATGTTTGGGTTTTGGTCAATGGGCTAAAATCACATCTTGTACTATAAGGTCCATTAAGGCCCAAAATAGCTCAAAACCAAAACCCTAAATCCTTGTGCATATTCTTTTACAAAAAATATATCCTAATGCATTTTACTCTAGTAAAAGAAATACAACTAATATACTTATTATTACAAATCATTATGAAGAAAATAAATAGGTTACAAACCCAAATAAATTATTATTACAGCCATATTGAATTACCGAACAAATCACAACACAAACATTCATCCAAACACAAGGTCATGGCTAGATTATAAACATCCAAATTTGCAAGTAACACAAGTCCAAAATGTTTCCCCTTTTGACCCTTAAATTTTAGGCCGAGGTTAAGCAAACCTAAAATTTCGGATTTTGCCCAGACAAAAATAACCCATCATCCAAATGACTTAATTCTTCAGGATTACCACATGCATGTAAAGTATACTCTTGAAAAACTAAAGGGTAACCAAAAGCCCCAAAATTTTCGGCCATATGATGAATCGCACCATAAAATCCGAAAATTTTAGATCTATTAAAGCATGCATTCGTATAAGCGTCTCTTGATGCCATTGTTGGGTTTTAACTAGATTATCAAATTCATTTAACCTCATTTATATGAAAAACGCATCGAATAAAAGGTTTTAAATATATTTATTTAGGTCAATATAAAACCAATTTTATATATAAAAACCCAAGCCCCGGATCCATATACGAAATTACATGCTTACGAATATACCATAGGGTGTTTATGTAATATACCTTCAAGAGTTCAAGAAAATGAAGGAGATGATGATTTGAATAGCTAGTCTTCAAAGAGAGAAGAGCCTCAAATTTGTATACCTTTCTTGCTAGGATTTTATAACACTTGCTCAACAAAAACCCTTTTCTCTTGTTCCTTCTCTTGGATGATTTGAAAGAGAGAGAGAGAGAGAGAGGTGAGATTCAAAAATTGCATGTAATGTGAATGGGTTATGTTTCTGTTGTACCAAGAAGAAAATAAAGAGGGATAATTGGTTTAAAAGGAGGTGGGAGGTCTCCAACCATAATGGTCACCCCCCTTCTTTATTATATTATCATCTTATCTATTAACCCATGTATTAGTTGCATGTTTTAACTACTAAAACTTTATGACATATAACACTTTTAACCTGTCATAAGTTACATGCAACATACCATAACCATTATCATATATATATATATATATATATATATATATATTATTTAACCAACTTAAATAATATCATAAGATAATCTCTCTAAATAAATCATCCATATGATATATTGATTTCTCAAGTGCAAATACTTAGAAACCCATTTTCTAAATATCTTAAGTGTTAATATTTATTTGTTAGATCATATCTAAAATAAATAATGTTGTGTTTGTCTAGCTTGTTATTGAGTATGACCCGACATGGATCATAACATACTAGCCATATCAATTATAATATGTGTCTTGGGCATACCGATTCCATCATCCTACACGATCCTTAAAAAATATTACAAAAATACAAAATCTATAGCTGAGTTTTCCTTTAAGATACTCTGGTATGTATTTCATGTGGTAGTCAAAGTGGTGGTTCCTCAGCCTGGGCTGAACTCAAGTGCCCTTCAAGATACTGAATCATGAGATGACTAATTATCAATCCTGTTTCTCTTCTTTCTAACCCCTTGAATCCCCTCGAACATCCGCTTTCTTTGCCTCTCCCCTAAAACATTGCCACCACTCACGCTATCACACTCCATCTCTCGAGAACTTTAGGTCTTTCTTTCATCCCTCACGCTAACTCTAATGATACGGAAATTATCAAGACGTGGATACATGACCTCTATGAATGAACCTACTGAGTAAACAAGATGACTTGGATCAATGAGATAGTCGTGACCAATCAGATGTCTCATGGATTTTGCAACATAAATGACAATATCATCACCGGCTCTAAGAGTGAAATTTTCTAGAAAAAATGCCAATGAGTGCCCTAGCGGTGCATAAGAAAGGAAGACCAAAAATAATAGGAAATATATCATCGACCACCATATCAAGAACAATGAAATATACGAGGAAAACCAGATTATCAAATTTAACGAGTAAGTTCTCTATGATTCCCTTAGGATCCTTAACGGAGTGATCGGCTAAAGATATTGACATGTGTGTCAGTGTAAGCTCTCTGTGGACTACCTCCTCATATAACGAATACGGCAATAGGTTTAGACTAGATCCTATATCTGCCAATGTTTGGCAAATGGTGTCTTTACCGAATAGACATGGAACAGTGAAAACGTCTAGACCTGGTAGTTTTTCCAGCAAGTTTTTAAGAACCACCTTAGAAAACTCTCCGTTAGGTGGATTGGTCGAGAGCTCCTCCACTCTATCCTTTTATTTATGATGATCCTTTAAAAACTTTGCCCGTTTAGGAATATACTGGAGGGTCTCGATGAAAGGGTGATTAATCATAAGCTGCCTGATCATTTCAAGGAAGTGCCAATATTTTCAGGTGATTTTATGGTGCCTAATATGAGAGGGATACGGAACGCAAGCATGATCTATGATCGTTGATGGCCTTACCTCTATCGGTTTCTTCCTTACACTTCCTCCTTCTTCGGGCTCACTGATCGGTACGGTACTTGTTAGGCTAAGCCTAGGTTGCACCCTCTCAGGAGTCTCCATAACTAACTCCTCATATACTAAATCATCCTCCTCTACCTCAACTTCTTTTCTAACCAGACCCGGACCTAAAACCCTGCCACTACGAGTGGAAATTGATTTAAAATGAGAAGCCGGATTGGATTTAGTGGAACCCGAAACATGTCATGTGGGTCACTCATCTAAACGACGGGCTAGGTCACAAAAAAATCCTTTGAAAATCTACGAGTGATGACTAATGATTCCTTAAGAGTGGCATGATCCTTAACAACTACCCGTGTCAACAACTCCTCTGTTGACTGGAAACTAGGGGGTGCGCCGAAAGAAGATCAATTAGATTTATTGTTAGTGAACGATTTTGGTCGTCTCGAGTCTTTGTAATTTTTTGTAATTTATTATTATTTTAATGTAAGGGACATTTAGTAATTTACAAGTCCCATTCGTTATTGTAAAGGCTCATTCATATAGAATGTTTAACGAATGAGACCATTCGTATTTAACTATGTTCATTCATTAAGGATATTAAATGTATGGACATCTAATCGTTATTATTAGTTACCATTCATCATGGAATGTTGACGAATGGGGTATAGAGAATAATGAGGAATGAGAGCCATTCGTTACGGAATGTGTAACGAATGACATTCTGTATATACATCATGCTTAAGTCTAAGTAATTTAACAAGTGTTTAACCTATTTCTCGCTAGCCATTACTCTAACCAATTGTTTAGTCATACCCTTCGTTCATTTACATATTAGATCACATACACATATTAGATAACTAGATCCGTTGATTAATCGATATGAATTGATCAATCGAATTGAAGCTCTTAGTGTTTCACAAGTGGTATCAGAGCCTGAGGCTAGATTTTGTGTGTTAAGGTATTTCGTAATGAACTGATTTGATAATTCACTGATTGATTGTTAATTTTAGATCTGAGTTTGATTTATCGAGTTTTGCTGAGTTAGCATGTTGAGATGTTAATTAAAGGCTCTATTGGTTGGGATTGGATTCGGAATTCGTATTGTAATCTTCGTGATTATTGAGTTGAGGTGTTGTGAGAGTCTGGAATGGATTTGGATTGAGTTTCTGTGAGTAGGAAACTGAGTATTTTGTTTTGGTGATTATTAGATATCAGACTAGTTTTGAGTTGGAATTGAGTGTTCGGATTAGTTTGGGTTTGTCCGCGGGATTGAGACGAGCATTGTGAGTATTGATTTATGATATTAGGTTGAGAATTGAGTGTTTAGTCCATTAATTTGTGTTCGTCCGAATCATGGGTTGGACCTGGAAAAATCATATATGAAAATCCGTTGTTGAAGGTTAGAATGTTCATTGACTCATTCGGTATGATGAATTCATTCATTCGCTATAAGATTGATAGTTGTTCGCTATCAAAATCTAACTTCTCGTGCCACCTGTAAAAGTTGTTACAGCCGAATAACAACCTCATTCGTTACTATAGCTAATTCGTTACAAGTTATTCATGATAGAAATACATTCGCCATTACTCATTTGTAACCCTATTCATCACTGAAACCCGTTCGTGCCAAGTTCCTTCACTACGTAAACACCAAACAATCCGTTACCACTTTCTTCATCCATTCGTTAAGCTATTCAGGTGTTGATTCGTCATCATTGGATTTTCATTCGTTATAAGTATTCGTTATCATCATTCGTGAAGTCTGAGTGTCATTCATCATGTGATTCGTCACTTCATTCGTTGTCAGATACTTTATTCATGTACTGTTCATCATAAATCCATTTCTCACTCATTCGTTACAATCTTCATTCATTCGTTCTAACCATTCGCTATCATTATTTACCTTTTGAACTTTAAGTATCAATCTTGGACATTTATCACTTGTAACATTCATTTTAATCTATATTTTTAGATGGACGGTTATTACGCATTGGCATCTCAAAATGTGTTAATGCAACAGATGTTACGTCTCGATGCTGAGATTGGATCACATTCAAAATGTCCACTTTTAATGAAACTTAGTCACTTTGCAAAATGGGAACCAATATTCTGAGCACATCTAGGGTCTATACACACAGACTGCTCAAGATGTCTTGACGATGTTTATACGGTACCCATGGTTGGTAGTGAAACAACAAGTTTTACCCCGAAGGCTTTCACTCAGTATTCTCAAAAAGAAAAGAAAGCTTTGGAGATTGAAACAAAGGCATATTCAATATTGACGATGGCATTACTCGATAATATCTTCCGTCAAGTGGTAAGTATTAAAATATATGCTTCCTTGTTTCGGTAAATAAACATGAGAAGTATAGAAAATACCGAGGATAGTAACAAGGTTATGCTAAAGTTTCAGTTTCAGAATTTAACTTATTGAAAGGAGAGACTTTTGAGGAGATTCTTACAAGGTTTAATCATCTAATCGCTAAGACGAATAAAATGAAGATGGAACCTAATGAGGTTGATAAGATTGATACTGTTGAAAATGCTCTTCAAGTTCATACTCAATGTTTCCCACGGTGCTTAAAGAGAATAATTTATTTATGAATGAAGATCTTACAGCAGTGGAATTCACGCAGAAAGATGAAGATAGAGAGTATGTTTTAAAATGCCAAAGGTCATCAAAGGAAACTCAAGACCTGCCATTATATGGAGGTTCTTTACCGTTGAGTAGTTCTACAGCTCCAATTAATAAATATCTTACTCAAAATTCACAAGATGGATCATCTCCTTTCATTGAACCAAATGTGTGTGTAAGTCCTAAAATTTTAGCGACAACTTCGCCTGAACACAATTACTTCGCCTGCGGCGGCTGTTCGGCCAAAAACACATCAGAAACGAGCCAGAAACACCAAAACGCAGATCTCGAACCATAGCATAAGAGCCTAAGGCTCTTATACCACTTGTAATTCCCCCCGGGGAGTCGCTGATCGATACGAGATCTGTACGAGGTCTAGGAGTGCGGAATCCTCCTAGACTCGTTTAATGGTGTAGAAGACAAAGAACACGATTACACATAAGCAAACACACGAACAAACACACGAATGGGATAAACGAATCTGCAGATCCTTTATATAAAACCAAACCACGTTACAAACCGAACACAAACAAAGACACGACCGACCCGAGGTGAGCTCTACCTAGGGTCGTCCCACACGACTCTCCCTCTCGGTTTCTCTCTAGACAATTGAACTGAACACACAAAATGCTAACTTTCTGGATTCTAGACCCTAAACAAGACACACATATATATAGATAAACAACTTCGCGGGCTTGGGCTTCGGCCAGTAGGCGAAGTTGTTGTAACTTCGCCTATGGCGAAGTTGTTCTAACTTCGCCACTTCGTCTCCGCTGGTCAGAATTGCATAGCGACGGTCACAAAATGCACCAACAGACTCCCCTTTAACCGTTGCTCTCAATTCTAACAAACACAAAAGATCATCTGTTACAAAACATGCACCAACTGACTCCCACTTAACTGATGATCTTCTGTTTGCTTCTTCTTGTAGGACTCGATTGCACTGTGATCTTCAAACTTGAACTTCACATATACATGCAACATCCATCCTGCCTTCAACCAGCCGTCTCTGAAACTGTCTTGTAACTCCACAAATCTACCAATCACCCGACGTCTTCCATATCAGATCTCCCCTTCAGTGTAAGCTTCTCCGACTATATCGATTGAGGTCTTTGACATGCATGCATCCCCGTGCCTAATTGATCATCTCAACCAATCACGTGAAGTTCTTCTAACTTCACCAACACGTGAAGTTCTTCTAACTTCACCAACACGTGAAGTTGGGCTCCCTCCACAACTTCACCAACACGTCGGAATTGTATAGTAAGATAAGGTTCAATCTTCAACTACTCAACATCAAGTGATCAATTTTATCACAAAACCACCTTGACAGAATCTAACACACATGACCATTAATTAATCCGAAGCATCTTCAATCACCATGGATAACGATCAAGAACATAAACAAATTAATTCCCGATTAAATCCAACTTGTTCCAAAATCATAACAGGGTCCAATTCTCGAACGCCTTGAAAATAACATAAATAATATGCTCTGACCGCAATCCAGTAATGACGAAAACCTTCAGTTCGATTTGACTTTCTTAAGTTGGTCAACCTCGAACAACAACAATTTCTTTACCCACAAACACCCAAATATGTGTCAATATCCAGTTTCAATCAATATCCCATTCACAACTTCAACTCCATATCCAGAGTTGACCCGTATTTGTTCACACGTAAGACCAAGAGATACCAAGTTTCACTCGTTGTCGGAACAACACTTTCGGTCTCACAACGTGTACACCAGGCCATACGGACGAAAACTCCAAACAATTTTTTTATTTTTTATTATTATTATTTTTTTTTTTATTTTTTTTTTAACTTCGCCCATAGTCAACTTCGCCTGAAAGTCAACTTCACCTAAAAGTCAACTTCTCCTAAAAGTCAACTTCGCCTGGCTATAACTTCGTCTAAAAAGTCAACTTCGCCAAAACCCTAAAATTTTAGCGACAACTTCGCCTGAACACAATAACTCCGCCTGCGGCGGCTGTTCGGCCAAAAACACATCAGAAACGAGCCAGAAACACCAAAACTCAGATCTCGAACCATAGCATAAAAGCCTAAGGCTCTGATACCACTTGTAATTCCCCCCGGGGAGTCGCTGATCGATACGAGATCCGCACGAGGTCTAGGAGTGCGGAATCCTCCTAGACTCGTTTAATGGTGTAGAAGACAAAGAACACGATTACACATAAGCAAACACATGAACAAACACACGAATGGGATAAACGAATCTGCAGATCCTTTATATAAAACCAAACCACGTTACAAACCGAACACAAACAAAGACAAGACCGACCCGAGGTGAGCTCTACCTAGGGTCATCCCACACGACTCTCCCTCTCGGTTTCTCTCTAGACAATTGAACTGAACACACAAAATGCTAACTTTCTGGATTCTAAACCCTAAACAAGACACACATATATATAGATAAACAACTTCGCGGGCTTGGGCTTGGGCCAGTAGGAGAAGTTGTTCTAACTTCGCCTATGGCGAAGTTGTTCTAACTTCGCCACTTCGTCTTCGCTGGTCAGAATTGCATAGCGACGGTCACAAAATGCACCAACAGTGTGTTTCATGACATCTGGCTCAAATTCTAATTCTAGTGGATCAACTGCTATTGTCTTCAATTCACCACCGAATGTAAACATGAAAGATGCTGAACAAAATTTTGCCTTTCCTTATGCTTTCATGACTTCATATGAAAACTTGTTGGGCAGCAAAATAGCTATAAGCGAATTAATTAGATCAAGACTATGATCTGATTGATCATGATGATCTAGAATTGATGGATCTTAAATGGAAAATGGCTATGATTGTTTGAAAGGTGAAGAAGCTTATGCAACGAACTAGTAAAGATTTACCGTCATTGAACAAGCTGGTTAGCTTTGACAAACTTAAGGTTAAATGTTATAATTGTCAAGAGTTTGAGCATTTTGCTAAGGAGTGTGATAAGCCAAAGAATGAATACAACGGACCCAGTTCTCAAGACAGAAGTTCAGGAAAGAATTTTACTAAAGTGAAAGATAAACCTTCTGGGGGAGATTCTTAAAAGGCTGTGGTATCACAATCTGTACTCACAGTTGAAGGGATTGATTGGAATCAACGACTATTGGGCAATGGAAATCAAGCTAATCTTGCAATGTTTGATCAAGTGGTAAAATTTCAGGATGCTAGTGGAGTGGGATTGACTTTTGAAAGTGAAGTTGAAACTAAATCAGTCTCTTATGTTTCTTGCAACATGCAACCGACTACTTTTGCATGCATGGCAAAAATCAATGAGGTTAGTCCTTCATCGGTTTCAATTAATTTATTAGAAAGTGTGTCTTGTTCGAATTGTGAAACTCTTAAGTCAAAAGTTGACTTAATTAATGCTTAAAATGATTCACTAGTGAAAGAACTTTCTTCAATCAAGGATACATACAGATAATCATTAGATTCACAAAAGAAATCTAAGGATAAAATTTGGGATTGTCTACAGATCATTCAGTGAAAATGGCCATTAATGAAAAACAATTCCAAGAAATTCTTAAACAGAGAACTAACATAACCAATCTTTAAAATGAGGTTATGAAGTTGAAAAGCAAACTAGACAAGTTTAGAAATTCATCTTTTTTGTTAAATATAATTATTGAAGTATCCGGTAAATCAAAGGGTTCTATATACGATTTAGGTTTTGTTGAAGTTCCTCCACTATTTCATGATGACTATTCCAAAATCCGTTTGCGAAAAAAGAAGAAGTTGTTGGGATATGAATATGACATACGAATATTGGAATCTTTTCAACCTCTTTAGAAAATGGTTGGGAATGGAAACCGAGCAAACTTAGGCCTTCGAGCAATCCTAAACTTAATTCAACCAAGGTATTTTACTCAACTAGCAAAGTTATATTCTATAAGTCTTCTAAGTGTTAGCTCGAGCAAGCTACACTTCAAAGCAAGGTTGTTTTTCAAGCCGAGCAAGGTTTGTTTTAGAGCAAACCCTTGACTAAACCAAGCTAAAACGAAGTATTTTGGTGGATCGAGCAAGGTTTAATATATAGTGGTCCAAGCACACTTGAAGGAAGTTATTGAAGAAATTATCCTAAGGACTTCCATCAAGCAAGGTTTTTCCTCGAGCAAGCTACAGTGTCATCAGCACACTTAACTTGTTTAATTAAGTTAAGTAACAAAAGGTTGAAGGGATCCAAGAAGAACAATTTTGCTCGTAGGATATATATCGAGCAAATTTTGATAATATTATGAAGATTAAAGTCTGCTTGAATGATATTTTCTAAGGAAAATATCCTAAGTAAAGCTTACATGGAAAACTGTTCCAAGCACACTTGTAGTTACCAAGTTTTCTTGACAAGGAAAAAGCTTACAAGCTTACTCGAAGACCTGTTTACACTTGTATTATGCTGTAATATGTTTGAATATGTTAACAATCAATCATTAGGGTTTCTAGAAGGTGTCAGAACATGCATACTTAATGAAACTTTAGGGCACGTTTATGAAAACAGACACATAGCGAATATTGTGATTTGACGGGTGTCTCTTTCCTGAAAAGAATATCTTTGTACAAAAGCTGCCATAAATACAAACATACCACATAGAAATCCTAATCGATTTTCATTGTATCCTTCACAATATAAGTAGAAATCTTTTAACTTACTTTGTGTGTTTATTACATTTTTGTATGTTTGGAAACAATTTGAGTATTATTGATTCCTCCTTTAATATTTATTGATTCTTCACAAAAGCCGAAATCGTAGCTGAGCTGTCTTTTAAACACGTTTGTGTTGGTTATGAGACTGATTGTTGTGTGTTTATGTGAGTAAATCGGGACCGGACAAGTGGTATCAGAGCTTGTGTCTCTGCACTTGATCTGTTAAACAAGGATGATTTGAGTGATTCAAGTGACAAGGGTGCAAGTTGTGAAAGCTTAAAAGAAGAGAAAAGAGGTAAACAAAGTCAAAGGACAAGATCCTTTTGCAACCTAATATTACTCCCAAAATGAAGAAACATCGTGAACAAATGAGCAGGGAAAACAAATCATTTGATCTATGTGGAGGATCCAAGATAAAGAACAATGAAAGAACAACAAACAAAGTGTCACCTAAAAGGTCAAATGTTAAGAAGAATGAAGAACCATAAAAAAATGATCAATTTCTTCCTATTTATCCAGTTTTCTCTAACCAAGAATTTTTTGATGTTGGAGAAGTGGAAAGCATGGATCATTACATTAGAAGATGGTCAACAAAAAGAAGTGATAAACAAGATAGCCCAATTAAGATGGAATAGATGAAATTTGTGAAGAGCACCGTGTTAAGTGAAGAAACAAATATTGAACAATTTCTACCATTTTCAATGAACTTCAATGGTCTCATCACACATCAGAAGACTATTGGTGTTGATCCACCTAGACCTATTGATATATACAAGATGGGTAACTCAGGTGAAAGGTTCAAAGGACAAGTTTGGTGCAAAGTTTGTGATTTCTATGGTCATCACACTAATTCAGCTGCATCTGAAAAAATAAGAAAAAGGACAATATAAGAGTCTAAACAAACTGAAGAGGAGAAAAAGAAATGGGCTAATGAGAGAGAAAATTTGTTGGATAGGTGAAGGGGACAAGGTTAAAACCTTAACTTCTGCTGAAAAAAAAAGTCTGTATGAATCTGAGTTGGAAAAATACAATTAAGAATTAAAGGCTCAATCTAAACTAACTCAGGCTCCTCCTTTATTAAAGATGGTGAAAGAAGAACCGGTTGAAACCAATACAAAGATTAATCTATTACCATGGGAAGATAAATACAGAATTAGGACTCTTAGAGAATTGACAATAAGCAAAGGATGTCTAAAAAGGTCTTTGATAATCTTGGCCAAGCTCAACTTAAAGACCTATTCTATACTGAAAAAGAGCATTGGGGGAAATTAGAAGAAGAACAAAGGAGATTATTATATTTCCAATGTCGACCAAGAGGGGAACCTAATCCAAGACAAAGATCTCCCCCACTGAACAAACGGATAGAGAGACAATGGAGATAATCAAAATCATGCCTAAAGAAGGGAGATACTACTTGAAATTAATCATGATGAAAAAGTCTGAAATTGTGAAATTATTTGAACAAAGGGGACATATGAAAAGACCTCAGTCCAAAAGCCAATATACTCCAAGGGTCTCCACTGTTAGTGTCCCCATTCCAACAACAAGGTCAACTCTTCAAAGACAACAAAAGGCCACCTACTGATGTGGACCTACCAAAGAAACTGTATTTTGATTAAAGGGCAAAAACTTTGAAAGTAATTATGTCTAATGGTGAATTGAAGAACATTATTTTCTGTGAAATTCACAACAAAAAGAGGTAAATGTTATTCGCTATGTGGCGAATAAAAAACTAATAGATTAATTTGTAGCGCTTAAACTAGTAACCGAACGATACTGGTTATGACCTGTATATATACTCGAGGGTAATATATAAGTAATATATACATTATAGTGGCTAACATGTTGATATTAAGAGCCTATAAAAAGCGCATGATCCGGATTGTAATCACATTATGTTTACTATACGATGATCACTGGAGGAAACACTAATCAAAGGGATAACATATGACAATTCACACACAAGCTACCTACTATTCATAAGACATGTAAGTACAAGTGAATTTCAAGAACTCTCTCTCCTCTCTTTTGTCTCTCAAGATTTTAAGATATGACATTCTAAAGTCTATTTAAGTACAAAAGATATGGACCGTATAAATTTTGTCAAGCGTATAAGCTTATACACTCTGTATAAGCTTATACGCCCACAACACTTATACGCCTCTGAACAAATATACTAAATCTAACAAAACCAGCTCGTTTAACTAATCCAAGACCTAGCGATGGACAAAAATGCTCTAATAGTCTCCCCCTTGGATATTGCCTAGTCTTGGTGTCTAAGAAGTAGACGTTAATGCTCCAACAAACTCCCCTCGGATATTTCTGAGACTAACAAACTCGATCTTCAAGTCATCTCCCCTTATCGTCTTGATAGTCTAATACATTCCTCCTTAAACTTTCGGATTTGACGGAAATGTCTTTTTCAGTATAAACTAGATCGGACGAATCCACTTTCTTAACGATCTAATGATATAACTTTGAGGTGGATCTTTTCACATAAATTTTCAACTTTTCAAACTTCTTTTCATTTCAATCTTTCAAATCAACAACCTCAACATTTGGCTTCCTCGAAACATCTTTAACGGTGTCGACTTTTCTACTGAACCTTTGTTTTCGGAGAACCCGTTGGATTTTATCTGATTGGACGTTTGAGATCGTATTTTTGTATTTTGAGTTTTGAAATTTTTGTTTTTCTGTTTTCAGAACACCTTGATTGCCCACATCTGATTTAGGAATGTAATCAAACTTAAAATTATTCTTGTACCAAGAAGATTTCTTAGTTCGTTTATGTTGGTCTTTTTGAACAAAGAAAGAAATCCTTAATGATTTGATCTCGGTATTGGATTTATTTTTTTCTTTCAGATTCCGTACCATGAAGGAATGCAACCTTATTAACATGCTCACGCTTAATAGTTTGTAATTCCTGAGTCCAGCATTCTCGTCAATGTGTCTGTTTATAGCTTTCTCATTTTGATCAATCTTCACCAAAAGTGCATTTTTGGATTTTTTAAGTTGATCATAAGCTTTCTTAACTCAATTAAGCACATTTAGTAACGAATCGGTGTGAGATTTTAACTTTTTTATACTCCACATATTTTTCTAAACATTCTTTACATTTTTCACAAGATTTACTTCTTCGGCTTTATCTTCAACTTTGAACTACAACAATAATTCTAAAACCAAATCTTCATCATATTCTGAAACACCATCATCATCATCATCATCATCATCATCATCATCGAATTTTGGAGTGTTTTCAATTTCTGGTAATGATGGTTCTTCAGTTTTTACAAACAGTACATGATTCTTTGTCTTCTCGATGAACTGAGAAAAGTTGCATGTGTTGGGGTTTGATTGAATTGTCTTAACAAATGTACCCCAAACTTCAGGTGATGTCTAAACGAGCGTATCGGCCAATCTGTCAATGTAGTCTAACTTTCGTTTCTCAATCCCGACATGCTTCATTTCGCTAAGAAGCTTGTAATATTTGTTAATTAAAGAATGACATGATTCTTCATTCATTATATCAAACTCATCAAATTCCTTTTTTAAAGCATGCATTCTATCTCTTCATAATGCTTCTTCAACGATAAATGAACTTGAAAATCCCATTTTCTCAGGTAAATCAAGAAAAATGTGGTGTGTAACACTTATACAAAACTCAATCTTAAACATGAGCAACCAACTTATACCAGCAACGTGTAACAACTTATACGTATGAGCAGCAGCTTATACGGAGAAAATTCACTTATGCGAATTTATACTAAAAAGCTTATACGAACAAAAAATACTTTATACGTCCAATGCTACAACACACTTATACGTTGCCAACAAATTTGACCAACATGAAATTGTCAACGCATAACATATTTACCCAACGTATAACATGGATGCAACATTTCGTTTTTTTCGATTTTTAATCGTGACCCGACCCGATCCATACCTAAGTTCATATTCGGAAAATTATTAATAAAATCTAATTTTGTTTAAGTTTAAATATTTATTTATGTATATTATTTATTCTTTTATATATATCTATGATTAACATGCGAACCGATCTTACTAACCACTTTTGCACCCACCACCAGAGAACAGGGACTAGATTGCATATAATATTCAAAAATTTCTTTCCATCCTCTCTATCCCTCTCATCGATGGCCAAAGACCCCCCCCCCCCTCCCCAATTGTTTGCAACTCAATTTTCTGGAATAATAAATGAAATTGATCATGCCAAATCAATTCTTAAAATTAAACGCGTCATTCCGAAACTTTAATCATGGTAAACGATTAACTATTGACAACCAATTTACCAAAAAACGAACCGCGGCTAACAAATTCCTTAAAACACTACATAAACTCGATCATTTTACAATTAAACTCGTCCACACGTCCCTCACTACTTCGCGACACTAAACCTAAGTTAATTGGCCCGTATATTGGTAAGACCAAGATTCATCACATAGTTGAGCCGCAAGCCCTAATTAGCCGTCTTCCCTCAGTCTGTCACCATTATTGGTAATTAAAATATGTGTTCGAGATCTGTTTTAGCCCAGAAACATTAACCCTAAATCAATTTTAACAAACCCTAAACGTTTGAATCAATTGAAAGATCTAGGGTTTATGGTTAAATTGGGTTTGAACATACAACTTACATTATATTAAATCTATTATAATCACAAGATTAACACACAAGCCTGATGGCTGGTGCGTGTGTGTTAACTCTAAAATCGGTCCAGGCGTGGGTTCAAGTCCCAGGGACCGATTTTTGTTATTTATATTTTTTATACATTTAAACAATTCCTTTTTATATAAATATATGTGTATAACATTTAATAAACGTAAATTTGATAAACCGAACCCCTAGACTTGTTGTTTTTCTCGTCATTGAACTTTTAAGTTTTTCCATAAAATCTTATATATATATATATATATATATATATGTATGAATATATATGAATGTAATTTTAACTCACTTTATAAAATATCTATTAAGAAAACATAAATAATAATAATAATAATAATAATAGTAATAATAACAATAACAATAATAATAATAATAATAATATTAATAATAATAATAATGATAATAACGTTAATGATAATAATCACAACAACAATAATAATATGACAATAAGACTAGTTACCCAATTAAGATCCAAGATCGGTTATATTATTTTGTTATTTATATTTTAACAACTAGGAATAATTGTCGGAAAACATTCGAGGAGCTTGACTATTTTCATCCTAGCTCTTTTTTTATTATCTCTTCCTCGCTTATCCTACTATATAACATAAGTAAATACACATCCCCCATTTTACCTCTTTACAATTATGGGGGCGTTATGCATTCAAAATCAATTTATTGTTTTCACTATAATTCCGTTATATGCATAATTGTAATTGCTCTATTAGTTGTTACGTGCGAATATGACTATGTGTTTATTTTATGTTGGTTGGTACCACATCCTCATCCTCATCCTCATTAGTATGATCATACGCCATCGGAGTAAACCGTTATCAATACGATTCGGTTGAAAAGACAACTTTTATTTATTATTAGTAGTTGTAGTAATTTACGATTATTGCATGGAATTGTCATTTTAGTATTATATGTATTTCAAAAACTGTGGTTTTCTTGCTCAACTTTATGTTGACAAAAATATATATTTTCACGCATGACGCAGGTGGCTTTATTGGATTTAATCAAGTATTGGAGTTTAGATGATACCTTAGGTTGCTTTGATGAATGAAGAACATATTTGTTTTAAGTCATTTATGATTTGAATATTTATTTGTAACGGTATTCTTGAGACAACGTTTGTGCTTTTGAAATTTGATATATGAATCAATAATTTAGATATTGACACGTGTATTTTACTTAGTGTCTTCTGAGCTATGATACAATATTGTCGCACCCCGGCATGGTCCGCCGTAGGTTGGGGATTGACAGATTGGTATCAGAGCCGAAGGCTATAAGATAGGTGGTTAGACGTAACAACCTAGTAGCATGCTTAGGGTCCATATACGTGTTCCTATACGTGCACCCTACTTGTTTAAATTTTTGTACATAGCTTAGCATATTTATATTGTTTATCATATACAGTTGTACACACAAGCACACACTTTTTCCGAGGCTATGCCTCACTCGAAAAAAAAAGAAAAAAAAATTAAACTCTAGGACGATTTTTAATTGGCAAATTCCATAAGAAATCCCACCTTTTACTCCCCTCTCCTTGAGGATGATTTGTGGGATGGATATGTAGTAAACTGTAAGAGGGACACACTTGTTTACCGAACCCTTGACACCAGAGATTGCGAGCCTAAGGAAGTGCAATGCGCATAAATCTCAATCAACCGTGAGACTCGGTTGCCTTCCTTGAGTTTTCGGTAAGGGTGTGAAACTTATTAAGACAAAGCATATCATACCAAATGAATTCGAATCAACTACCTTCATTGTATCAAATGTGGTAATGTGACGATCACACTCTTAAATTATAAACCGATTCATTGTGATACGTGGATAAACTCGGTTTTCTGTATTGTGTTTTGTTGAAATTGATGGGTGAAGTATGTAGATACGGGGTGACTCCCGAATTACTTCAACCGTATACCTCAACAACCTCTCAATTCAATTTAATATGATTTTATTTGAGTTTTCAAAGTTTTTCGTTTTGTTGGAAGGACCCATAGTAATTCATGAAGCCCTAACAAACAAATAAACCCATTTACATTTTAAGATATGTTTTCATAATATTTAAATTGACAATACTTGAATAATCAAAAATTTTCCATAAGTAATGAAATTCTCAACCTCAAACACAATCCCAACCTCAATTCAAGATTATTATATTACGACATTTACCCGAGTCTAACGAACTTTACACCATTTACCCCTGCAGTATGTCTTCTCGCCTCCTCAACCGCAATCATCGCATCGAAAGCTTTGGCCGTGGCATGTTGGCCGCATTTCTTAGGGCTTCATGGAAGCCCTCCCAATGAATATCTCTTAGTTGCAAACTTTGAATGCTTCAGCATCATCCACAACTCCGAACCCAATTGCTAGTTCCATCAAGCAAATGAAGAGTGATAACCCGCCCGAATACTTCGGTATCAAGGACAATGGTTCGAAGAAACGGGGAGCATGTTCCTACATTGTGAATGTCCCGAGGACAAGAAAACCATTTACGCCTCGAGCGTACTCAAGAAGAATGCCCTCAATTAGTGGAACGGCGAGAAGCGCACGCTTGGCGTCGAGGTTGCCATGGGATGACCTCAAGAAACTCATGCTAAAAATGTTTTGCCCGAAACATGAACTTCGATTCCGTCCTAAGTCGTGACCCTCAAACCCTTCATGATGCCATCACCCAAGCTAATACCCTCACTAAGAACCAAGTTCAGGCCGGGACCTTGTCATAGAAGAGTTCAAAGAAACCCAATGAAAGCCCACATTTGAGCCCACTAAGGAATCTAAGCCCGAATCCTCCAAGAATAACAACGACAACAACTCATCCCACTACCGCAACAACATAAGAAAACCTAAGTCACAAAATTATGTCTTAGCCCAACCACAAGCCCAACAAGCCCCTCTAAACAAGAAGCACTATACCGCCCAAACCCATATTGCAACACTTGGCAACACCAACACCCGGCCAAGCCACTTGTCGGGTGTGCACCAACTACCACCGATTCGGCCACCACAACCAATATTGTTCAGAAGCACCAAGTGTGCAAGCCGCTCCGCCGTGGTTCGCACCATCAAACCAACCCAACCGAGCCATCCCTCATGCTCCAATCATTAACCCCGTTAGGGCTTGCTACAATTGCGGTGTCGCAAATCAGCTTCGCAACGCGTGTCCTCGAAAAGTTCGTGATTGTTTTCATCGATGATATATTGATATACTCTAAATACGAGTCCGAGCACAAGGACCATTTGCGCGCCATTCTCAACTTGTTACCAAAGGAACAACTTTAGGCTAAGTTCTACAAATGTGAAATTTGGCTAAAGCAAGTTCAACTCTCGGGCCACATTATTAACGACAAGGGTATTCACGTTGATCCCACTAAAATAGAGGCCGTTATAAATTGGGTGACCCCGTCCTCTCCAACGGAGGTTCATTCATTTCTTGGTTTAGCGGGGTATTACCGTCGTTTTATCCGCAATTTTTCAAAGGCTGATTCACCCCTTACCGCACTAACCCACAAAGGGAAAGTTTACGAATGGGGTTCCGAACAAGAGGAAACGTTTCAAACTCTTAAGGACATGCTTTGCAATGCTCCAATCCTTGCTCTTCCCGTGGGAAACAATGATTTTATTGTCTTTTGTGACGCTTCTATTGAAGGTCTTGGTTGTGTTCTTATGCTACAATACAAGGTCATTGCTTACGCTTTGCGTCAACTCAAGGTGCACGAGAAAAATTACACGACGCACGACCTCGAAGTTGGTGCGGTCGTGTTCGCCTTGAAAAGTTGGAGACATTACCTTTACGGCACGAAATGTGTGGTCTTCACCGACCATAAAAGTTTACAACACATTTTCTACAAAAGGACCTCAATATGATAAAAAGACAATGGGCAATTGTTAAGCGATTATGATTGTGAAATTCGCTACCACCCCGAGAAAGGGAATGTCGTGGCCGATGCTCCAGTCGTAAGAGTCATATTAAATCCGTCTTGCCCCATTGTGTCACCATCCAATCTGACCTCCATTACTGCATCTTGGACGCACAACCCGTCTCCTTCACCGAGGGTAACATACACGACCAGATGTCGTGTGGCGCCGAACTCCAACTTGAAACCAAACGTAATGGCTTACTCTATTATTTGAACTATTTATGGGTTTCCAATCAAGACGGTCTTCGCATGTTCATCCTTGATGAAGCTCATAAGTCACAATACTCTATTCATCCAGGTGCAGATAAAATGTTTGCCGATCTTCGTTCCATGTTTTGGTGGTCGGGAATGAAGAAAGATATCGCTGTATATGTATCTAAATGCCTCACTTGCTCTAAGGTTAAAGCCGAGCTTCAAAAGCGGTTTGGTTTGTTCGAGCAACTTCCGATCCCTATTTGGAAATGGGAAGACATAGCCATGGATTTTGTTTCTATACTCCCTACTACCCAAAGCCGCAGTGATAGTATTTGGGTGATTGTTGATCGTTTGACCAAGTTGGCTCACTTCATACCGCGCTGTGAAAAATTCTCCATAAGCGTATTAGCCCGACTCTATGTCAAGAACATCATTTTCCGTCATGGAACGCTTTTGACAATTATTTCTGATTGGTTTACCTCTCATTTTTGGAGATCGTTGCAAACTGCTTTGGGTACCCGTATTGATATAAGCACCGCTTATCACCCGCAAATCGATGGTCAATCCGAGAGAACGATTGAAATTCTAGAAGATATTCTCCGCTCTTGCATACTAGACTTTGGTGGGATTTGGGATACTCACTTACCACTAGTAGAGTTTTCCTACAATAATAGTTTTCACACTAGTATTGGCATGCACCTTTTGAAGCTCTCTATGGCCGAAAATGTTGTTCCCCGATTTATTGGAACAAGGTTGGTGAATCGCAAATCACCAGTCCCGACCTTGTTCAAGAAACTTCCAATCGAATCGCTCTTATTCATCAAAATCCTCTTGCCGCTCATAGCCATCAAAAGAGCTCCGCCGATAAGCGTTGTAAACCTCTAGAGTTCAATGTCGGTGATCGAGTTCTCCTTAAAGTATCTTCTTGGAAAGGGGTAGTTCGTTTTGCAAAAGTATTAAACTATCTCCTTGTTTTGTTGGCCCGTTTGAGACCGTTGAAAGGGTTGGTAGAGTTGCGTATCGTCTCGATATTCCCGTAGAGCTCTCCAATGTTCATCCAACTTTTCATGTTTTCAATCTCAAGAAATTCTTAGCCGAGGGGAATCTCCACATACCACTCGACGATGTACGAGTTGATGAATCTATGCGCGCTGTTGAGAAACCTATTGAAATCGTGGATCCTATGGACAAAGAAACCAACGTAGCCGTATTCCGCTTGTCAAGTTCGTTGGGAATCTAGACGTGGTCCCAAGTTCACTTGGGAGAGTAAAGGCCAAATGATGACCAAGCACCCGAACCTCTTCGTTATGGCTTAAATTCTAATTTCGGGATGAAATTTCCTAAAGTAATGCATGTTGTAACATTTTGTTTTTTTCGTTTTGTAATCGTGACCCGACCTGATCCATACCCGGGTTCGTATTTGGAAAATTACTAATAAAATCTCTATTTGTTTCAGTTTTAATCTTTATTTATGTATATTATTTATTCTTTTATATATATCTATGATTAATATGCGAAAAAGACCCTAAGATATCTTATTAACCACTTTTGCACCCACCACCATAGAATAGGGACTAGATTGTTAATAATATCCAAAAATTTCTTTCCCTCCTCTCTCTCCCTCTCACCGACGACATAAGACCCCCCACCCCATTGCTTGGACCTCAATTTTCGTAAATAATAAATGAAATTGATCATGCCAAATCAATTCTTTACCTTAAACGCATCAGACCCGACACCTTAATCATGGTAAACCATTAACTACTCACATCCAATTTACCAAAAAACGAACCATGGCTAACAGGGTCCTTAAACCACTATATAAACTCGATCATTTTACAATTAAACTCGTCCAAACATCTCTCACTACCTCCCGACACTAAACCCTAAGTTAATTGGCTCGTACATTGTCGTTAAGATAAAGATTCATCACCTAGTTGAGCCGCAAGCCCTAATTAGCCGTCCTCCCTCAATCCGTCACCAATATAGGTAATTAAAATATGTTTTGAGATCGGTTTTAGCCCGGAAAAATTAATCCTAAATCAATTTTAACAAACCCTAAACGTTTGAATCAATTGCATGATCTAGGGTTCAAGGTTAAATTGGGTTTGAACATACGACTTATATTATATTGAATCTGTTATAATCACAAGATTAACATACCAGCATGATGGCTGGTGCGTGTGTTAAAACTCTGGAAACGGTCCAGGCACGGGTTCGACCTCCCTGGGCCGGTTTTTCATATTTAATTTATTATACTTTTAAACAATTCCTTTTTATATAAATATATGTTTATAACATTTAAAAAACGTAAATTTGATAAACCGAACCCCTAGACTTGTTGTTTTTCTCGTCATTGAACTTTTAACTTTCTCCATAAAATATTTTATATATATGTATGTATGAATATATATGAATGTAATGATAACTAGCATAATAATCCAAATTTTTTTTCATTATAAAGATTCATATTCGTCTTAGCTTTTTCGGTTTTTATATTACTTTATATAATATCTATTAAGCAAACATAAATAATAATAATAATAATAATAATAATAATAATAATAAAATTAATGATAATAATCACAACATCCATTATAATATAACAATAAGACTAATAACCCAGTCAAGACCCAAGATCCATAATATTATTTTGTCATTTATCTTTTAACTCACTTTATCATTAACAACTAGGAATAACTATCGGCAAACCTCGAGGAGCTTGACTATTTTCATCCTAGCTCTTTTTTTTATTATCTCGTCCTTGCTTATCCTACTCTATAAGGTAAGTAAATACACATCCCCCGTTTTACCGCTTTTCAATATGGGGGCATTATGCTTTCGAAATCAATTTATTGTTTTCACTACAATTCCGTTATATGCATAATTGAAATTGCTCGATAAGTTGTTGCGTGCGAATATGACTATGTGTTTATTTTATGTTGGTTGGTACCTCATACTCATCCTCATCCTCATCCTCATTAGTATGATCATACGCCGTCAAAGTAAATCGTTATCAATACGATTTGGTTGAAAAGACAAATTTTATTTATTGTTTACTAGTGGTTGTAATTTACGATTATTGCATGGAATTGTCATTTTAGTATTATATTTATTTCAAAAACTGTGGTTTACTTGCTCAACTTTATGTTGACAAAAATATATATTTTCACGCATGACGCGGATAAATTTATTGGATGAATCAAGTATTTGAGTTTAGATGATACCTTAGGTTGCTTTGATGAATGAAGAACCCATTTGTTTTAAGTCATTTATGATTTTAATATTTATTTGTAATGGTTTTTTTGAGACATGTTCGTGCTTATGAAATTTGATATGTGAATGAATAATTTAGATACAATATTGTCACACCCCGGCATGTTCCGCTGTAGGTTAGGGGAGTTTAAATGGAATTGTCAATTAACTACGCCATGATTATTAACTACTATATACATGCACTTGAAAGATAAATCAATATGTGGTGAGAATTCAGCGTATAAACCCACAAATATACGGCCACTCAATCAACTTATGCAGCAAGAATTAGGAGTGATATTATGCAGCAACTAGTAGCATTAAAATGTCAACTCAGCTGTAAATGTTATACATGAACAAGGATATGCGGCCACAAGTTGTTGCAAAAGTCAATCCACCAAGCAGCCCTCAATTTTGACCAACATGTTGATCAGTTCTCCATGTAAACAATGGAAAACATGATAAATATTAAACTTATGAACCTGTTACAGCAGTGAGAGTAGTAACCGAAACAGAGAATGATGTAGACGACATGGTTGTCAGCTTGGTCGAGTTCCACTTTAGGATGTATAGTTAAGGATGGTGTTAGGGTTCTTTTGTGGAACCCGGTTTTAGAAGAGAGGAGGCACACAAAATTGTTATGTGTGTATGATTCGGTTATGATGTTAATATTTATTTCTCTTTATATACACCCAACGGGAAACCCTTTATTAGTTAATTATAGGTAATATGGCCCATCAACAATTACCAAACTAATATATAATAAGGTATAACTAATATTTTGATCTATTATAATATAAATGATTATAATGGCCATATATAAATATATATAATTATATATTTAATCTTACATTCTCCCACTTGGCCGAGTAATCATTTATTATGAGTATTAGATAAGCCTGATAAGGAGTTAACGCTCATTTTAGCTTTAAACTTAAACTGGAATAGAGAAATACAGTCATTGAATTGAACATCAGCTCATGACCTCCATTAATCATACTGCAGTCTTTATTTAAAACCTAAGTAGTTATGATCAAAATTTTCAAGTAAGCCCTTCAGAACGTTTGATTTGTATAATAAGCCGTCTATATGACACTATGCATGCAGAACATATTAAGAGACGTACAAAATCAAAACTAATGAGGAAATTTAATAGTTAATCATTCATAGTACGATATGTAGTTGTACACGGTCATCAATAAATCCGTCATTATTATAAGCGCTTTCATAATATTTATGGGTGAGACTTTTAGTTATCGGATCCTTAAGCATATCATGAATGTATTCGATATGAAAATTTAGACTCCTCAATTCGTTCATAAACGAATAATTAGTTTCATATCAAAATTTATTGTAGAACCTCTCAAACTATTACTGTTTGAGAAAACATGGTAGCTGAATTTATTACAATAAGTCTTCAATATATAATTTATATGGAGTTTAATAAAACTTATGAGTCCACTAATAAATGTTCAACAACATTTAGTGACAACAGCGTTGTAATTAATCAACATATTATGTCGTTGTGACTTAGGTCGTTGTTATCAGTTCATTATGACTCCTCCATGAGATAGATTTGTCTACTGACAAAAGCATATAAGCCAAAAATTAAATTTTCTTATCTCTAAATATGACAAAGTTTAGAGTAATTTACTAGTTTCAATTCTCACTTCTTCTTTTAAATTATTTCTTTCGTTTCTTTTAAAGATATCTTAGTACTCTTTTAGATGCTTCACATTAATCTAGTGTGTTGCAATTTTGAGTAATATCTACACGAGTATAGACTTGAACTTATATAAGGCTTCTACCAAATGAAACAGAAGGAAATAATCTATGTGATCCTATTATCCTCTAAATTAGAGTAGTATTGTACGTTACACGTGTTAGGAATATCTCCTTTAGATATATAATATCAAAGTATGTGTGAATAATGCTTTGACTTATGTAACATATACTTGTCAGAAGAATGTCATCTATATAAGAACAAGTTTGTTTTTAGTTTCTCCCACTCATCTTGAGGTAGGTACATTAATCCACTTGATTTTTGATGAAAAATAATTGTTTATATATTTCATCACATTTTGATATTTGCATTAACCCATATATGGATTTTATTGACTTATAGACTAAATGTTCTTTGACCTTCAGTTTTTAACTTTTAGGTTGTTTTATGAGAATATAAATATGTAAGCCAATTGTTAGGGAAAGTTGTTTTAATGTTTATCTAATGTAGCTCTTAACTATTATAAGCTACTAGAACAATAATGCTCCTTAAAGAAATCTTTTGTAATATATGTAAGAAGATTCTTTGATAATTGATTTATCCTTGAATATTACCTTTAACAATCAATCTTGCTTCTTACTGACGTTTCGTATTTGAATTTAGTTTAGTTATGAACACTCTTAGGTGATTCAACCAAATCTCAAAAAGTTAGCCTGACTTATGGAGTCAATTATGATTGATACTAATGGTCTAATTATAAGGGGTAGGATCATTAAACTATCCAACATCCATTCAAACTTTAGTTAGGGAGGTTACGTAATCATCAATTTTAGTAGGTTTTAAAACCTAGATGGCATTCTGAGTTGATTATTGGGTAATTTTAAAAGTCTTGATTTTAAGGATTAGCTCTAGGTTAGGTTACTATCATTTTCAAGATTCTAAGTGTGTAAGAGTTGGTGCGGTATGGTGTATAAATGGTGTAATTGGAGTTAAATTCGGAGTAAAATTTAATGACTCTCTTCCCCCGCCTCTTGTACTTCTAACAAGTCATTATAAGGATTTTTACTGCTCCCACTGACCTTAGAAACCTCTATGAATTTAGCATGCTTAGGGTCAATATTTATATACCAATAGATTCTAATAGAGAAACAAGTTAATGATGTAAGTCGGCGTAGTTTATTTTGTGAGGATTACTTTAGTAAGGAATCGGAGTATTCCCACATTTAAGAAACAATGAAACTTTTGTAAGAGTAGTAATAAATTCTAAAGAGATAAGTTTTGATGGAATAGTGTTGTGATGGAGCAGTGTCTTGTACGAGAGGTGCAATTGAGATAATATCAAGTTTTCACTCCCCACTTCTTGCGAATATTGCATATTATGATCAAGACACTTAATGCTCCCACTAATCTTTAATGTCTCTAGAAAAACTACATAAGGAGTTTCAATGATGTATGTGATGTGGGAATATGTCATATATATGTTAGACTTGATTGATTTCATTAACGTCCAGGTTTCATAATAAATCTAGGGACATATTAGAAGAAATCGTATTAGGTATATATGAATGGATTTCTTTAAATACCACGGACCATAGAAGTCAGATTAGATACAAGGAAATAGCTTTTTAAATGATAAAAGAATTATGTCTGAATATTTCGTTTTGAATAAGTTCCACGAATGTCATTAAAATATAACTTATGGTGGACTCATACTTATTCCTTAAGCCAAGCAATGTTTAGGACATCAACACATGATTAAAATCACTAAGAATGAGATTAGATGAAATTCACCCTCATCAACCATGTCATGATTTCTCATTAAATTTGGTTTTAATGGATAAATTTTATAAGTCTCATTTGTCTTTTGTTAAATTCTTATTTGGTGAAAGTGTGTGGTATCATCTAATTCTATTTACTAAATGTTTCAATCTAGATATTGATAACAAATAATATGAGAGTTTAAGGTAAGAGTGACTTTATGTTGGCTATGCAAACCTCACAACTGTCATAATGTAGCTTAAGTATTGATACTAAATAATGATTAATCTCTAGAATATTTAAGGTATCAAGCGTAATTAGAAGACAATTTCATGGTTATAATAGCCTTAAGATTTAAGTTTTGTCACTAACACTCATGTTAGTTATTTGTTGATATTAGTAAAGAAACTTATAGAACTAGACTCAACCAATCATGTGTTGATGGGAATATTAGGATTAGCATACCAATCATGCTTATGCCTAATATAATGATATATATTTTCAACAAGAATTCTCCTTAGAGAACTAAAAGCAAGAAGTAATACATGTATTTAGTCTATGAACCTTAGAATTATCCTCTTTTAAGTTTTAGTGGTGTGAGTTGATTAACATTTTATTTCCCGTACCAGACATTTCTTTTCTTGTACATATGTTATTGATCAACACACTCATTTTCCTTTGGCACTTCTGAGTGTTATAGTTGATTCTTAAGGCGCCAAATTGTACAATTAAAAATTTTAGTATGTAATGTACTATAAAATTGTACTCATTTTCATGTGTGAACCCTTAATTTTATGGGTCATGGTTTTGTACATTATGATGTATTCAACGATACCATTTAACCTTATAGTTAGAATTTAGAAGGAATGCATGAATCTTATGAGTTATTTTGATTAGTCTTAGGAAAAACAAATCAAGAATAACTCTAGTGAAAACATTTATTTAAATAAGTTTTTGATTATCATTATCATAAGAGACATTATGATTGACTCATCCCATTTGTTATGCTCTAGTTCTCAATAGAATGATTGTTATTAGAATGAGCAGCAGGATAGTTATATCATGTATTAGTGGATAATTAAAACTGAGAAGAGCTAAATGTTATTAAACTTTTTATGAGACAAATTCAGTTGTGTTTTGAGATTATAGTGGATGATTTGGATGAGATCGTTAATTATAGAAGAATGTTATAGTGAGTAACATTATGGGATATTAAAATAATACAGATTAAAATTTATGATCATTAGATTAATGAAGGATCATTAATTTGAGGATGATTATATTTTATTGAAGATGTGATATGTCTATTATTAACATCAAACTAATATACTATAATTAAAAGTTCTACTTAAACAAAAAATAAATAACCTTTGGGCAGAATTAAAATTTATTGAAGTATGTGTGCAAAACAATTGTAACACATCACCTTTGGGCAGAAGTGTGACAATTATTTTAATTATGCAAGGGCAAGTTTGCTAGATAAAAATGTAACACATCACCTTTGGGCAGAAGTGAGACATTCGTATCATCTTTGGCAAAAACTAACAAAAGCTCTTAATTAGACTTGAATGATATGATAAATGTAACAAATCACCTTTGGGCAGAAGTGATATATCAAAAGTTCATTCAAGTTAAGCCTTCTTAGATTTGTATATATATATATAATATTAATCTATGATCTTTATTACCTAAATTAAATAATTAATAATGAAAAGATTTGGTTCAAATCTTTTTAATAATTTGCAATTATATTTGTTTCCTATTTTAAAGGGATTCAAATCTTTTAAGAAATATTAAAACTTCTAAGTTATCCAAGATTTGAAAAAATATTTCCCTAAATAATTATTAACAAATTTTAATCTAGATTTTAAACCAACATATGTATAATTTTCGATAATAATGATGAACACGAAGGACATCATCGAAAATTTTAACAATTAAACATACAAAAAAAAACTTGGAATCGAAATCTTTAAACATGAAATTAACAAATTTCGAAAATATTAGAGTTTACTAAATATGAATTTTAGCGATTTTAAACAGTTTCATAAATTGTTTTCGTAATAGAGCATGATAAAAGAAGCCGTAAAAATTAGGGTTTATCAAGTTTTAGCATATGTCTTTTGATTCAATTCCAGATTTAGGGAAAACATGAAGAACTGATTAATCAACATCACTCTAATGCCACATGTTGATCAGTTCTTCATGTAAGCAATGAAAAATATGATAAATATTAAACCTATGAATTTGTTACAATAGTGAAAGTAGTAACTGCAACTGAGAAGGTTGTAGATGACATGGTTGTCAGCTTGGTCGAGTTCCCCTTTAGGTTGTATAGTTAAGGATGGTGTTAGGGTTCTTTAGAGGAACCCGGTTTTAGAAGAGAGGAGACACACAAAATTGTTATGTGTGTATGATTCGGTTATGATGTTAATATTTATTTCTCTTTATATACACCAAGAGGAAACCCTTTATTTGTTAATTATAGGTAATATGGCTCATCAACAATTACCAAACTAATATATAATAAGGTATAATTAATATTTTGATTATTATAATATAAATGATTATAATGGCTATATTTAAATATATATAATTATATATTTAATCTTACACAACAATGATATGCGAAGACTCGAAACCGATGTGTAATTCAATTAACCATAATATGTAGCAACATGTTCACGCGAATCTATCATTCAAAATGCGGCAATTAGAAAACGTGATTGTCAAAATGTATATGCGGCATATAGTAGATGATCAAAGTCAATTCAATTAGCCATCCTTATTAACCAAACATGTGCGCAGATTGTCAATTCCAATTCCTTCAATCAATACTCGGAAACTCGGTCATGTGAAATTAGCCGTATAGCTTATACGTACAGATATCTTGACTTATACGGAGTTTTAAAACCCAGTTTATATGCAAAACATATAAGTTTTAAGATATGACATTCTAAAGCCCATTTTTAGTACAAAAGATATAGACCTTATGTTTTGTCAAGTGTATAGACTTATATGCTCCGTATAAGCTTATACACCCATAAAACTTATACGCATCTTAACATATATACTAAATCTTACAAAATACGCTCATTTAACTAATCCACGACCTAACGATAGAAAAAAATGCTCTAACACCCAGTATGCACAAAACCATTTAAACGAAAAAGGTTTCGTTTAACAATATGCTTTAAACTTAAACGCGATCGTTAATACAAAAACAAGCATTATATCATCAGTCAATCCGAAAAAGACTTACAGAGCACTTATATAAGATGTTTTAAACAAACCGTGAAAGTATTTTGGATTTTTACAAGTCAAAATGTTATGGTAAGATCACAGGTAAAGTTTGGAATCATTTGAAGATTTCTAAATATAGCTCGTGCATTTGCGTTTAATCGGGTTTTAACAGCCGAAAAATGCACAAAAAGTTTTTCCTGAAAAATGAGTTACAGGGGTAACTTGATGGTATTTTGACCATTCCAGAAATTTACCGGATTTTTCGGGAATTGTTTGGTATAAAAGGGTGAATTACAGATTAATTATAACACATAAAATGAATTTTTATAAATAAATAGATAAGTTTAAAAATTAGGAAATATTTTTTATAAAATTCTATAGAATTTAATTTGATTGCAAAAAATTATCATAATTTATATATAATTATATAAATAGTTATAATAATTTAAAGATTTAAATTATATATGATTTTACAAAACCGGCATCATTATGTTTAACGAACTGACTGGTATGTCAAAATGTCAAAAGTGTTAAAATATCATATTATTTAATTTATTTGATATAAATAAACTTTTTACGAGATTTTCGGACAATTCGGATGGATTGTACGCGTTTTGTATAATCAAACCCGTATGAAAACGGAAACGAACCCTGCGACCAATCCAGATACTGAAACCAAATTTCTTTTATAAATCGAATCATTTTGTTAAACAGTATTTTTACTAAAGTTTGTGCGATCATACCTATTTCTGAAACGTGCAAACGACCAACGTGGCCATGCACGGAAAATGGTGAAGTGAGCCAAAATTGGTTTTGAATTTTTCATAATGTAACACCCCGCAACCGCAGCGGAAACGTAAACGGGGTGCGACAGACTCGTCTGATATCAACAGCGTTGCTTATAAAGAAAACACCACTACATTAATTTACATCGCAATTCATTGTTCCGAGTTTCGTTATCATCTAGGCGTTAACACATAAGTTTTACCGATAATACGTTAACATATTCAATACAAAATAAAGATCACTAAGCCTCCACAAAAGCACGCATCATCAAGCACGTATCAATTATTCTAGTTTGAGAGTACCTAGAAAGCATGTAAAGAAAACGGGTCAACTACGAATAGTTGGTGAGTTTCACTAATTTAAATAAACCATGACAAATCATTATAGTAATCATATATTAGCGATGAAATTATGTTGAGCCCACAAGTGAAACCTCTTTTAACCCGGAGACACATCCAATAACCTCTGGGGACACTGTTAACCCAGAAACACATTTAATAACCTCTGGGGACACTTTAACCCATAAACACATCTAATAACCTCTGGGGACACTGTTAACCCAGAAACACATTTAATACCCTCTAGGGACACTGTTAACCCAGAAACCCATTTAATAACCTCTGGGGACACTGTTAACCCAGAACACTGTATCGGGCCTTACAATGTTAGCAACTCAGACAATTACCATCTTAATACATTACCTGTACGATTCCCGTACAATAAACATTATATAAATACATTCATTTCCATGCGATCAGCATGTACTTAAACATTTTGATAGAAACATGCTTTCCGCCCCGGGAAAATATTTAAAACAGTTCAGTAAAAAGGGGGCTCGTGAAACTCACCTTCTCGTGAGTCAGTATGTAGTACAGTGAACAGCTATGAGCCTGAATCTGTAATATGATACCAAAGTCGTTACTATACAATTTCCATAAATTAAATCCGTGTCAACCGGTACATCTGGGGACACTGTTAACCCAGTACTGTACTCGATCCGGGAACAATGTTAACCCAGAGACACTTCTCAGGACTCAGATTGTGATATTTCTTAGAGTTTAACCGTCAAAATTATTATTATTATTATGTTTTCCCCGTTTTGCGTGCCTAGCACGGTTATCCGTTTTTATGTTTCAAAAAGGAGTTTGGTCACACACCACCCGAAAATAGTGTTTGACTGATATTTTAGTTAAAGCCGTGAATTTAGAGCTCGGTTTAGACACCCCGTTTGGCCGCGGGACCCGTTTCCGTCTTTAGGGTGCCGAAAAGTGTTATTTCGGATAAAAATACCCAAATCATCCGAATTATTTTCGGATGATTTATTTTTACTTGATTAACTTAGTTTCATGAAAATAGTCCATTTTTAAGGTTTTTATACACCAGTCAGCTCGCTTAGGCGAACTTTGCCGGTTTACGCGTTTTAAGCTTTAAAAGTTTGTTTTTATGTTCTTTTTAGCACAAATAATTATCCGTTTAGTCTCGGATCTTGAAATTTTGCACAAATCACTTTTTGACAGTAAGGAATTTTATAAAAATATTTCCAGAATTAATTTTTATATTTAACATTTATTTATCTATTTTTAAACGTCATTTAAACATCAAATATGTCGAAAATACCAAACGACCTTAGAAAAATCCCAAATTTTTCTGGGATGACTCCTGCCATCCACATAGTTCCCTGTAATTTTTCCAGAACCAAAATCTCATTTTTCATGCCATTTTCACCAAAACCGAGCTAGAAAACCCTAGAACTCGTTTTACCGAAAACTCTACTTAGACTTCTCCAACGGATCTGAAATTTTGTGTGTGACTTTTATATGTTATAAAAAGCTTATCTGGAATTTTCCAGAATTTTTCATGATGTTTAACTAGTTTTCATCATTTTTAGCCAAAACCGAGCATTAAATTCACCAAATATTTATCCTTTGTCCAAAAATTACCAAATTTTCACAGATCTCATATTTTCATGTCTAGATCATCTCTGTGAAATTTCATGACCCAATTCTAAGTCTATCACAATCTGTCCAAATCATATAAATCATACGAAAAACCGAACTACCTTGTGTTTCTAGCTTTAGATCGCAAAGATCTTGCTTTCTAGCCTTTGCTAGCAACTAGATATAACACCTACAAGCACAATAACACCACACCAAGCAAGTTACACCCACAATCAAGCCAATTCTTTCATGGTTTCGGTTATGATATAAAAACAAAGATTTTAACCGTAAAAATTCTTTTTGACTCTCGTAACTCCTTTCTTGGACCAAGATCCCTTGTATAACTTGTATACATCACTTGATCATGCAAGAATCGGTTTCATCTCGGGTTTTCGCCCATTTTTCACTTGAAACCTCCTTTTCTTGCAATTAACTCAAGATCATGGAATTAAAATTATGAATTAACCCTTACAATCATGCTTTTACCTTGTGATTCTCGTTAAAAATCAAAGATTTTGGGATGAATGTGAAGGATGGAGAGAATTTGGGAGTTTGGGTTTTAGAAAAAAGAAAATGAAAGGGATGAGGGGAACACCCTCATCCGATCGGTCTCCATAAGGGTGTGGGGTGGGGCCCACACCTCCATTCTTGGCCACACATTTGGATTGTGCAATCCGGATAATGTTGTGGATAATCTGGTTCAGTTCGTTTTTCGGTTAAACGTTTAATTCCGCTCAAAACGAGGCCAAAACGGTCGTTTTTCGGCTTAAAAATAAAATTTATATAAAACCGATTTAAAACTTTAAAAACTTAAACCATGACATTTATTTGCTTGAAACATCATATTATTAATAATTGTGCATCTTTTTCGGCTTGATCGATCATCTCTTGCTTGGTTTGATATAAAAGATTTCGTTTAACGTACCAACGTACCATTAAATCGAAATTCCTTTCTGTGCTTTATTTCACTTCTCCCGAAGCTCTAATACTTTATAAACATCACTAAATATCATATATTTCGTCTAAATGTAATCCCCGATTCGTTCGGGTTTCAATAATCGTCTATCGGTTAATCGTAATTCCAATACGATTCACTGTATAATCCAGTATAATTCGTACTGTGAATCATATATACTCGTATAAATGTATTATAATTCATATATTCAATATTTAATAACACGTAAATAGTATATACCGGCTAGGGTATACCTGAATTTGCCGGAATCGTTACATTCTCCCCCCGTTACAAAAATTTCGTCCTCGAAATTTTACGCGTCAACTACTTCCTTTTGAGGAAATAGGTGGGGGTATTTCTTCCGAAATTCGTCCTTTCGTTCCCATGTATATTCTGGGCCACGTTGCGAGTTCCATCTAACTTTGACCAAAGAGATCTTATTGTGTCTAAGTTGCTTGATTTTCCCGTCCATTATTTCTATGGGTTCCTCTACGAAATTAAGCTTATCGTTTAATTGGACACCCTCTAGTGGTAACACCGATGTCTCATCCGACAGACACCTTTTCAAGTTCGACACGTGAAACACGTTGTGAACTGCACTTAATTCATCGGGTAGTTCTAATCGGTATGCTACGGGACCGATTTTTGTAGTAATAACGGATGGTCCAATATATCTAGGGGCTAGCTTCCCCGCCTTACCAAATCTGACTACACCCTTCCAAGGTGATACTTTCAAATACACCTTATCACCTTTCTCGAATGACAACGGTTTTCTACGGGTATCGGCATAACTCTTCTGCCGATCCCGCGCGGCCTTCAGATTGTTCTTAATTTCAAGGATTTTGCTGGTCGTTTCCTGGACCAGATCTGATCTAATAACCTGTGTGTTGCCCACTTCAGTCCAGCAGAGTGGTGATCGGCACTTCGGTCCATACACTGCTTCGTAAGGTGCTGCCTTTATACTGCTATGGTAACTGTTATTATAGGAAAATTCAACGAGTGGGAGATGTTGATCCCAATTTCCCTTAAAATCCAGTATGCACGCACGAAGCAAATCCTCCAGGGTTTGAATGGTCCTCTCGGACTGACCATCAGTCTGACGGTGGTAAGCTGTGCTTAAATCAATACGCGTTCCCAACGCTTCTTGGACAGCTTGCCAAAGATTGGAGGTGAAATGGCTATCCTGATCGGAGATGATCGAGATGGGTATACCATGACGAGACACAATTTCATTTATATAAATCTGCGCAAGTCTCTCAGTGTTATAATTATTTCTAATCGGAATAAAATGTGCCGATTTGGTTAATCGATCCACGATTACCCAAATTGCATCATGTCCTCGGGACGTCCTGGGGAGATGTGTCACAAAATCCATCGTGATTTGATCCCACTTCCATTCCGGAATTTCCGGTTGTTGTAACATTCCAGAGGGTTTCTGGTGCTCCGCCTTAACCCTCGCACAAGTCGTACACTTACCGACGTACGTGGCTATATTCTTTTTCATACCCGGCCACCAGTAGAATTCCTTCACATCCTTGTACATCTTATCCGATCCCGGATGTATGGAATATTTCGATTTATGCGCTTCGTCCATGATCAATTCACGAAGGTCATGGAGGGTCGGGATCCAAACCCGATTTTTGAAATAGAGAATTTCGTCCTCGCGCTGTTCGAAATTCTTCTCATTGCCGTAAAGTCCCTCGTTTTCCATTTGTTCCTCTTTCAACGCCTCACGTTGAGCGACTCGAATCAAATCCGAAAGGTTCGACTGGACTATCATCCCCAGCGCTCGCACACGCAATGGTTTAACTCGATCTTTCCTACTCAAGGCATCGGCTACGACGTTAGCCTTGCCGGGGTGATAACGGATGTCACAGTCATAGTCGCTTAATAACTCGACCCATCTTCGTTGCCTCATATTCAGTTCTTTCTGATCGAATATGTGTTGCAAACTTTTATGATTGGTGAAGATGGTGCACTTTGTACCGTTGAGATAATGTCTCCAGATTTTAAGTGCGAAGATAACCGCTCCCAGTTCTAAGTCATGAGTAGTGTAATTTTTCTCGTGTACTTTTAACTGTCGGGAAGCATAGGCTATGACCTTATTATTCTGCATCAACACGCATCCTAACCCTCTACGGGATGCGTCACAATACACGACAAAACCATCGTCTCCGTCGGGGAGACTTAAGATCGGCGCTTGGCACAATCTTTGTTTTAGCGTTTGAAACGCCGTTTCCTGCTCTTCACCCCATTCATACTTTCGATCCTTTTGGGTCAGAAGGGTTAAAGGTTGGGCGATGCTGGAAAAGTTCTCTATAAATCGACGATAATATCCAGCTAAGCCTAAGAATTGGCGGATTTCCTTTGGAGATTTAGGCGCTTGCCAATTCTTAATTGCTTCAACCTTACTCGGATCAACGTGTATTCCTTGATGGTTTATAACGTGACCGAGGAATTGCACCTCTTGTAACCAGAAGTTACACTTGGAGAATTTTGCAAATAACTTCTCCTGATTAAGAAGTTCTAAAATTAATCTTAAGTGTTGCTCGTGCTCTTCTTTACTCTTCGAGTATATCAAAATATCGTCAATAAACACGATGACGAATTTGTCGAGGTAGGGTTTACAGACTCGATTCATGAGATCCATGAACACTGCCGGCGCATTTGTTAGCCCAAAAGGCATAACTAAGAACTCGTAATGGCCGTAGCGAGTCCGGAATGCGGTTTTTGGGATATCCTCCTCTTGAATTCTAACCTGATGGTATCCCGATCTAAGATCAATTTTTGAGAAGTAGCTCGCACCTTGTAGTTGGTCGAACAGGTCATCAATTCGGGGAAGAGGGTACCTATTTTTGATTGTTAACTTGTTCAATTCCCTGTAATCGATGCACATTCTAAGGCTCCCGTCCTTCTTTTTCACGAATAGTACAGGTGCACCCCACGGGGAATAACTGGGACGTATAAATCCTTTATCCAACAATTCTTGCAACTGGTTGGATAATTCTTGCATCTCGGATGGTGCAAGTCGGTAGGGCGCCTTAGCAACAGGGCCAGCTTGAGGTAATAATTCGATTCTGAATTCGACCTATCGGGTTGGCGGTAATCCAGTAAGTTCTTCTGGGAAAACTTGTGGAAATTCGCGCACCACTGGTATATCATCCACTCGTTTCTCCTCAGAATCTGTGGCAGTCAAGCTCGCTAGATATGCCACACATCCCTGGCGTATATATTTTAACACCTTGAGGTGGGATATAAACGGTATCATATTGCCCGACTTCTCACCCTGCACAGATAATGTTGTGGATAATCTGGTTCAGTTCGTTTTTCGGTTAAACGTTTAATTCCGCTCAAAACGAGGCTAAAACGGTCGTTTTTCGGCTTAAAAATAAAATTTATATAAAACCGATTTAAAACTTTAAAAACTTAAACCATGACATTTATTTGCTTGAAACATCATATTATTAATAATTGTGCATCTTTTTCGGCTTGATCGATCATCTCTTGCTTGGTTTGGTATAAAAGATTTCGTTTAACGTACCAACGTATCATTAAATCGAAATTCCTTTCTGTGCTTTATTTCACTTCTCCCGAAGCTCTAATACTTTATAAACATCACTAAATATCATATATTTCGTCTAAATGTAATCCCCGATTCGTTCGGGTTTCAATAATCGTCCATCGGTTAATCGTAATTCCAATACGATTCACTGTATAATCGAGTATAATTCGTACTGTGAATCATATATACTCGTATAAATGCATTATAATTCATATATTCAATATTTAATAACACGAGTATATACCGGCTAGGGTATCCCTGAATTTGCCGGAATCGTTACACATAACGTACAACGTCACAATCTAAGACTACTGACAAGTTCTGGCCGTAACAACCATACCCAGACTTGATATACAGCCCAATTTCGTTTAATGGTTGTACTATTGTTAACAATACTATACCGATTATAGGATACAAACTATAATCGAGGCATAACACATAGTGCACTTGTAACTGATCAATACTACTATAACGTGAGTTTCATGACCCCACGATTTAAATTATTTTACGAACTTTTGGGGTGGAAAGCATGGTTACATATATCTATCTATTTGGAAACATTATATGATTTTAATTATTTAAGTACTCACACTTGAAAGGCCTCCCATACAAGTGATTAACAATGAGCCCGTGACATGTGAATAGTACTATTGGTTTGACAAAACCAATTGATACCACCGGTGGAGTATACCGGTAACTAATCAATTGCACATGACAATACAATTATGATTATTATTTTCCATGTTGTGTTAGACATGGTACAACTTGGGGCAACATGGCCTTCGGGGCCGAGGATGTACGTGTGCAGTGAGGGGCCACGTAAAAACACGTACGTCAGAAGGTTTCACTTGTGGCTTAGTATAATTGCATTATATACATTGTTATAATAAATTCAAGAAATATTTTTATAAAATTCGATAGATTTTAATTTGTTTGTTAAAAAATTCTCATAATTTATATATAATTATATAAATAGTTATAATAAATTAAAGATTTAAATTATATAAATTTTGACAAAACCGACAGCATTATGTTTAACGAACTGACTGGTATGTCAAAACGTCAAAAGTGGTCAAATATCATTTTGTTTCTTTGGAACCGTTTTAACATGCTTTTCGGGTGAACCAATGTTGGAATAAGTTTCTTATGTGCTCGGTGCTATAAGTGAGACTGAATCGCTGTAAATAGATACAAGTACAATAATAAAGAATAATCCGCCACGAGAAATGGTTATGTGTTTATCGCCTAGTTTGTAAACTTAGTACCAACCAATGTAATATGATGTAAATTTTCTTTATAACAATGTGGTTGATACCACAGGTGTCTGTTACATTCCCGTATTACGCTTTCGCAATTACCTAGTAGGTGTATGACATTTTTAAAGATGACTTTCATGAGTTCAAGAGTGAAAGTAGGAAGAATTTTCCAAACTAAATCTGTATGATTATCAAGATAGACAAAGGTTTGCTGGACAACAAAGGAATCAACTTTCCATGTTTATAAAAGAACAATCCAGAAAGGGATTTCCTTTACTGAAGGAGAAAAGGAAGCTAGAGCTCACTCAGGCGAAATGGACAAAAAGACAAAGGAGGATGAGTGATATCAAGATAACAGAAGTGTCCTAGAAGCAAAAAAGAAGATCCTCAAATCCAATGGCCATAATGAAAGAGTGCATAAGTATGCAGCAGCGAATGATGAGGCCTAACTGTGAAGTCCAAAAGGATAGGAAAATAACCAAGATTGTCTTTGAAGAAAAATCCCAATCATTCATATTGAGAAATTCTAATGGACCGGCCTTAGGCATCATAAAGCATGACATAGATCTGGAGCATCTTCATGTGGAGGATCTTGAAGAAATAATCATATGGAATCTGCCGTCTCAACATCCAAACCACAGGGAGATCTCCCTATTCCAACAAAAGATTGTTGCTGTAAAATTTGATAAAAGGAAAGAGGCTGGAAGCTCAAGAAGATGAATGCCTTTTATTTTTTGTTTAAATTTGATTTTTTATGTCCATAGAGACAGCATTTTTGACTATGTAATTTTCTTTAAGTAATGAAATGTTGCTTTAGGAAATTTGATGTGTATTTTGAAAAAGTGTACGTAACCCACAAGTGTATTGCTGCAAGCTGAGGTTTTTCCAATCTAGGGGAGATTGTTGGGATAAGAATATGACATAGGAAGATTAAAATCTTCTTAACCTCTTTTGAAAATGGCTAAGTATGGAAAACGAGAAAATTTAGGCTTTCGAGCATGCCTAAACTTAATTCAAGAAAGGTCTTTTACTCAACAAGCAAAGTTATCTTCTAGAAGTATTCTAAGTGTTAGCATGAGAAAGCTACACTTCATCGAGCAAGATTTGTTTTAGAGAAAACCCTTGACTAAACCAAGCAAAAACCAAGTATTTTGGTGGATCGAGAAAGGTTTATTAATAAATAGTGGTCCAAGCACACTTGAAGGAAGTTATTTAAGAAATTATCCTAAGGACTTCCATCAAGCAAAGTTCAGCCTCGAGCAAGCTACAGTGTCACCAGCACACTTAACTTTTTCAGATAACTTAAGTAACAAAAGGTTGAAGGGATCCAATAAGAACAAGTTTGCTCGTAGGATATATATCGAGCAAAGTTTGGTGTTATCATGAAGATTGAAGTCTGCTTGAAGGCTATTTTATAAGGAAAATATCCTAAGTAAAGCATACTTGAAAAACTGTTCCAAGCACACTTGTAGTTACCAGCTTTGCTCGACAAGGACAAAAGCTTACAAGCTTACTCGAAGACTTGTTTACACTTGCATTATTTTGTAATATGTTTTGAATATGTTAAGAATAAGTCATTAGTGTTTATGGAAGGTGTCAGAACATGCCTATTTAAGGAAACTTTATGGCACGTTTATGACAATGGACACAGAGCGAATATTGTGATTTGACGGCTGTCTCTTTCCTGAAAAAAATATCTTTGTACGGAAAAGCTGCCACAAATACAAACATTCCACCTAGAAACCCTAATCGAACTTTAATTGTACCCTTCACAATATTAATAAACATCTTTTGAGTTACTTTGTGTGTTTGTTACATTTCTGTCTAGTTGGCAACAATTTCAGTATTATTGATTCCGCCTTTTAATATTTATTGATTCTTCACAAAAGCAGAACTCGTAACCCTCTTGTCAGCACGTTTATGTTGGTTACAAGACATATTGTTGTGTGTTTGATTGAATAAATCGGGACCTGAAAGAAGTTGTAATTGAACGAGTCATTAATGTGGAGAAACCGACAAAAAGTGCAAAAGCAAATTTCACTATTAAATCGTCGACTCAAGAGCCACATATTCAAGGCAACAAAGTTTTTGTTGACAAAACCCGAGCCCCAGTGCGGAAGCGTGAATATTCATTATTAACGGAGGAGATCGAATCTAGGGTAGGATCGAATTGCACTCGTATTCACTCTTGAATGATATTTGGACGGATGAGATGTATTAAGAGAGAGCCTAATTCGATTAACAATAATCAATAAATTAGGATGAACACATATATGTAATCGAAACAAAAACAAGATAGATATCTCAGTATGATATCATTAGTCGAATGATTCTCATAAAGATGAACCACTCATGCATACATTCATACATACACAAAAAATATCATCCACCCTGGGACATCTCATCCCAAGGAGGAGACTTTATCATACAGATAAAACCCTAGATCTGAATCAATACACAATACATTCAATACTAGACGAATTAATAAAAACATCTATTTACACTAGTCTAGGATGACTTGATCTTCAAGACATCCACCCTTGGTTGAGACCAAACAATATATTTTTCACCCACATATTAATTCGATGCGTCGGTCTAAAATATAAGACCCAACAATCTCACCCCTTAGACTGATGCCATCGAATTTTCTTCCATGATTACTTCATAACCTGTTGTCTTTCATTTAAATTCTTCCTCTCACTTTAAGCGGCTTTGAACTACAATGATCAACATGAAGTTACAAGGTCATCATAAAAGGAAATACACTCAATGTGATCATCAAATAATCTTAAATTTTTCAATCCCGTTTGTGGTATGGATTTCAAGACGGCAAATTCCATCTGATTACGTTACAAGATTCTTCACATCTTTGAAAAACAACCTTGGATTAATAATTTTGATCAACTTTTCCTTAACTTTAGTCTTTTACTTGATTTGAAGCAACCAATTTGCAATGAAATTAAAAGAATTTTACTCCCCCAATTTCGTTGCAATTACCTTGAACGAATGTGTCTTCAAATCAAGTGCGGGTGAAAACATGAAACTTTTCAATTCTAACTTGACAATCCCTATCTATAATTGTTGATAAAATTCGAAATAAACAAATTAAAATGATACTTTCGTGGTTGAAATTTGACATTTGACTGGGTCAACTCTTGAAATAAACCGGATAAATCAACCATCTTGATCTTGTAAGCACTTTGTTAAAGTCATGAAATTTTGGTGAATTTTGCTAAAAAATCTTCAAAAATAACCGAAATACCACTTGTTGACCCGATATAGTCAACGACCGAGTTGACCAGAAAAATCACTTCCAAGCGGTCACTCATACTTGGGAAAATATCTTTCATTTAGAACACATGGTCAAAAAGTCACGGATAAGTACGAATGAAGACTTGTACCAAAGTTGGCCCGTTTGACTTTTGATAGTCAACTGATGTAAATTGCCTCGAAAACTCCTTACGAACACTTGAAAATGTTCACCAGTACTTGCGTTTTGTTCACGAGGACTTTTATTTTGTTTACGAGCAATTAAGATACGTAGGTAATTTCCACCAACATTAAGCACTCGTGAGTAAATAATGAAGTTCGTTCACGAGTAGATAGGCCACTTAGCCAAATTTTTCCACAAATAACAACTACTTGTGACTAAATCCTTCACAAGCATGTAAAACACTTAGAAAGTATCTCAAGTACTCAAGCTCAAAACAAGTACTCGTAAACACTTCCTTTTAATTTCTTCACGAGTAGATAAAAATTAGTCACTTTTCAATAACGGATAACTATTGGGGACTGATGTGCAAGTATTCATGAGTAAACATTTAACTTTCTTCACAAACACTTAAGTAGTTAGAAATATTTCAATCAATTGTAAGTACTCGAGACTAGAAAATGTACCCGGGGCATAAAATACTGGAAAATTTCAGCATATAAACTTGTTTCAGCAAATAATTACCATCTGCCAATGCGGCAAACCTGTTGTATATTCAGCATATAAAACTAAAATAGTGCAGCAGCAACATTTGTTCATTTCAGCAATATCAGAAGCATAATCAGCTCGTTAACAACTCTTTTTAACGGAAATAAATCAGCCCGATATGCCCTTATAAATCATGTTGCAGTAGCCGAAGAATGCAGCAGTAGTAAACATAGCAGCAACAACTGTTTTGAATATCATTTAATGACCATCTGTTCGAGACCATATACTAAGTACTTGTGAATATAACTTTGCTGCAACAAGTGTTCGTGTAGAACCAATCATAACAGCAACATGTTCAATGCAACAAATTACTCGAACATATATCAACAACAGCATATCCACTCACTAATAGATTTTACCATCAGCTGAAATTCTTGTACCATCAACATGATTATAATTGCTATTCTGCCCAGACAGCATTTGCTCGTGCAATAACATGTCCCATATCACCAAACGAACAATAAGTCATGCATCAAAACATATCAGCTAGTACGTACGGACACAAAATCCATCCCCAAATATTCTAACTGTTCGAGCATACTCAGCAACACTATGATATATGCACCTGTTCGTGAACGATTATACAACAAAAACATCAGCATGTATTAGTTGCTCGTGTTCGTGATATATCAGCAAAAATAAAAATTGTATCACCAGCAAACTGAACCATCAGGTGTACATAAAACATTTCAGAAACCTGTTTAATTACTCGAAAATCTTCAATATATCAGCAAAAGTAAACCGAATAGCAGCGACACCATCAGTATGAATCTTATCTTCAACAAATTTCCCTTGACTACATCTTGTAATTACTAATATGCCCCAGCTCGAGCACTATCATATGTTTGTGGATAATCATCAGTAAACCTTGCTACATTAGCAGTAACCAGATTCAACAATAACTTATCAGCAGCTAACAACTCCAACCCAATTAATTACTCGTGACACTCCCTACTACAGCCCCTTCTATTCATGAATATGAATTATGGAAAAATGTTCGTGCGTAAGCACCAAGTAATCGTTACACAATAATTAGCTTGAACACATGTAACTCGTTTTCCCCCAATTTGACCATATGAATTCTTAAATCTTATATCAAAAATTAAACCTTTGATACAAAAAATAGAACATTTGAAGTTCATCAAACCATCTTAAAATCATCATTCTATCACCTGTATATCAACAATTTCATCAAACAATCAGTCTATAACATCAAATATAAACAAGTTCGACCTAAAACAAACCAAAAATTGTAGATCTAGATGAATTTGAACTTATAAACGTGAAATTGATGTTGAATCTCTGAACTAATCATCAACTCAAGCATCAATTCACATAAGACATCTTAGAATCATCAAATTTCATCGAAGTCCTTGCAAAACCCACAAAAAACTTCAACGAACCTCAAAGTTTAACGACCATGGCGAATTCAAGAGTTAATTGAATTAAATTCAGCGATTAGTCGGAACGATTCGGTAATCAGCTCTGATACCAACTGACAAAACCCGAGCCCCGGTGCAGAAGCGTGAATATTCATTATTAACGGAGGAGCTCGAATCTAGGGTTGGATCGAATCGCACTCGTATTCACTCTTGAATGATTTTTGGATGGATGAGATGTATTAGGAGATAGCCTAAATCGATTAACAATAGTCAATAAAGTAGGACGAACACATATATGTAATCGAAACAAAAACAAGATATAGATGGTAGTATTATATCATTAGTCGAATGTATCTCATAAAGATGAACCACTCCTACATACACAAGAAATATCATCCTGGTAAGGAGACTCTCTCATAGGGATAAAACCATAGATCTCAATCAATACACAATACACTCAATATTAGACAAATTAATAAAAACATCTATTTATACTACTCTAGTATGACTTTGTCTTCAAGCCATCCATCCTTGGTCGAGCCCAAACAATATATTTTTACCCACATATTAATTCGATGTGTCGGTCTAAAATATAAGACCCAACACGTTTCATCAATCCAGCTCCTACTAATGTAAACATTGGTCTAGTGTTTAAGTTAAAAGGTCCTAGCAAAGTGTTCACTAAATAAGACATTCCACTTAATTTGATCAAGCCTAAGTTGATCAAAAGTGTCTTTAACAATGAAACTTCAAAGATACAAGATCTTGAGCATGTATTTGCTAAATCTAAAGTATCAAACACAACAGATTCATTGGTTAAATCCAAACTAATGCTAAAATTTGTAAGAAAGTTCAATTTGTTAATTCAACTGGAACGGACACGTTTGATGACTTGAATAAGAAATATGTTCTCTAATTGTTCAAATCTTGATTTTTATATGAAAAAAAAATATGTTACGTTTAATGTCTTGAATAAAGTGAATATTTCTAGTGTTTCTCATCGGCCTTCTATTGCACCAGTTTTTGTTAAACCACAATGTATGTTTGTTGATATGAGAACATGCTTCTTATGTGGCGAACGTGGGCATGTAGTAAGAAACTGTGGAATGAAGAAATCACAGAATATTCGTATGTTTATCAAAGAACAATTGGAATCAGTTCCTTTGGTTAAAGAAATGTTGAAAATACCCATGTCTTGTGATGATGAGACTCAAATCATGTTTTCTAATGTGAATCCACGCAAAGTGATTCGTGTTGATGAAATCAATGTTAATTTAAAACGCAAATTTGTTCCTACTAAATCAAATTGTAAAAATGTGAACACAAATGTAGTTCAAGCTGCATACTTAAGAAGAAAGTCAAAAAGGCTAGTGACTTATTCACAAGCAGCTAAACCGCATTTGGATTGAGTCAAGATTAATTATTCAAATGAAACTAAAGAGGTGCCCAAGACTGAGGTATTGGCTTCCTATTTGAACTAATCATTTTACCTTCATGTGTAGAGTTTATCCAAGACTATATCTGGTGAAAACTTGATTATGGATTGTGGGTGCTCTCGCAATATTACCGGCAACATTGACCTACTAACTAATGTCAAGAATATTCTAGGGGGTTATGTAGCGTTCACGGGATTCTGGGGGAATAATTACGAGGGAAGGATATGTTGAAAATGGTAGTATTACATTCAAGAAAGTTAATTATTGTGATAAGGTGGATCACAATTTGCTTAGTGTGCCTCAGATTTTTGATAAGAAGTATACCACTGTCTTTACTGACAAGGAGTGCATAATACTCAAACCAGGATATGTCATTCCAGAAGACATGGTTGTTATGCGATCTCCTAGGTCAAATGATATTTATGTACTTAATATGAGTACTAAGGTATCGACTAAGACTTCTGTTGAATTGTGTTTTGTCTCAAAAGCAAATGATTTGGTTGACAGGGTTCCCTGAAGCACTTCAAGCTGACTGATCACTGTGTTGCATGCAAGAAAGGCAAACAGAAGAAGAAGTCGCACCCATCTAAGTTAATTAATTCCATTGATACTCCTTTGGATCAACTTCATCTGGATTTGTTTGGTTCTGTGAATCGTGCGAGTATTGCTGGAGATTGGTAATGTCTAGTTGTCATTGACGACTATTCGAGATACTCATGGGTGTTATTTATGAGTTCTAAAGATTAGACATCAATTCTTTTTCAAAATCTAATAACGAAGATCGAATAACTTTAAAAAAGCAAGGTGATACGTATTCAGAGTGATAATGGTACGGATTTCAAGAATACTATATTAGACTTCTTTTGCATTCAAAAGGGAATCCATCGAGAATAAAGTTCTCCATATGTACCACAATAGAATGGTGTGGCTGAACGGAATAACCGAACATTGATTGAAGTAACAACGCCTATGCTTGCAGATTCAAAGCTTCCTATTCAATTTTGGAATGACGCGGTGAAAACTTCTTACTACACGCTCAATCGTGTTCTGACGGTTAAGAAGCTAGGTAAGACGAGTTACGAGCTTCTGAATAAACGTAAGCATAATTTTTATAAGTTTTTGGAACCTTTCGGGTTTCCTTGCAAAATGTTGACAAGAGATGCAGGAAAATTCGAAGAAAACGCCATTGAAGGTTACTTCTTGGGCTATGCATCGCCTAAGAAATGTGATTTCAACTTCACTTCGTGTTGTTGATGTGTGCGTGCACGTGCGGTTAAAATATAAGAGGTTGTATGATTTGCTTTTGCTCAAGATCGTGTTTTAAATTAATAAAGGTGATTTCTACAAAGAGTAAACACACACAAAATAGGCAAGTGTACCTATCGTATATGTAGAAATGTTTCTAATGATAAATCGTGGATACAAATGTTTCTAATGATAAATAATTTTTTTACTTTAATCAGTGGTTTTAATCATTTTGGGGTTGATTTTTGAACTTTTAATAGAATGTAAATACTTATATATAATATATAGGTGACCAAGACAAGAGATTCTAAACGAGTTGTTCAGTTATGCGAAGGTTACCATCTAATATCTAGAATCCACTCCATTGTTCCTTGATATTTAATAGTTAAACATGTGATAGACTTGTCCTAATAATATATGCTAGAATTATGATCCTTATTTTTGAGTGAACACATTCAATGACATAATGAATAATATCATGCATATTTTCAAGTTCGTCCTATGCTTAATAGCATGATACCCCGAGAATGTCAATTTAAGTAGACAAGCAGTTGGTAAAGTTGAATGATTAGAATTGACTTCGATTTCTCAAATACCAATCCTAACAACTTCGAGTGGTTGTAGTTAACTCACACAACCTCCCCTTGGTTGATTTATGTAGGTTATAATTACACATTCTGTTAACATATGATTTCTTTAACTAGCGTGATATCCTAAGCAAAGCCATTTTCGGATTACCAAGACTTAGAGAAATACATCATAACTTATATCTCATCATTTCTAAGTACAATATAAGGATCCATGTTTCGATAATGTATCAAAGTATTTCTATCTTTCAAGAACATGAATCCATCATGAACGATTGCCAATATAATTGACAATCACCAACTTTGAATTAGTATTTTAAGATGGTGAAACATTTCTCATCAAAAGATAATTGTAAGATAACCATGTAATTTACCAAACTAGACCACATGTTTTATATAATCATCAAGTAAAACAAAGCTTCTTCATTGATTTTAGATGGTAAATGGAGTTTAGCTCATAATGAGCATAATGATAAACATTAAGATGAATGATGATAACAAATACATGATTAAACTTGGAATGATCTAACCAAATATAGATGAATCTTCCTTCTAAATGATGGTGACGATGGTTGATGATGATGGTTGATGGTGGTGATCTCCAAGCCTTCAAACTCTTCACTAAACCTTCTACGTGAGTGTTAGTGTGTGTTTTTATAAGGGAAAACCGGATAGAACTCTTTTCAAGGCACACCAAATGAGTGCAACATGAGCCACTATTTATAGGCAATCTGGATAGTGAGCCACGGCCCCGTGCTTGATGAGCACACCCCCGTGCATTTTTTTGACATGTGCCAGATTTGTTTTGTCTTTTCAGTGACGTGGCCACAGCCCCATGGTTGGTAGGCACGGCCCCATAGTTTTTAGTGACATGTGCTCAATTCTTCTTGTCGTTTATGGTAGGTTGGCACGGCTCCGTACTTCCAAAAGCACGGCCCCGTGTCTAGCTGTTCACTATTTTGTCTTTTCTAGTAGATTTTTTTGTCTTTTCTGAAAAGTGACCAGAAGCACGGCCCCGTGCTTCCAAAAGCACAGCCCCGTGTTTCCAAAAAGCACAACCCCGTGTTTCCTGAAGCACAGCCCCATGTTTTGCTATTTTCTTTGGTTTTTCTTTGGCTTTTCATTCGTTTCTTCATTTGAGGCTTGGATTCACCTGAAAATACATTTTAACTTGATAAGTAGGTATTTTAACTATATTATACTATAGAAGTTACAGTTTTTTAGAGATTATTTGATGCAAAAAAGATGTATATTTTTATATACATCAGTTGTGTTGAGGAATGGTATTATGTTGATTGCCAGAGTTACACAACACCTCCTGCCGGCAAGGGTCCTGATTGAATGTTTGACAATGAGAGTTATTTAACTCGTTTACTCCCACTGTTGATCTCTCTGATGAAGACTTGGTGTGTGCGTACTTGTAAGATCAATTGTTTTCCACATCAAGGGCTTTGACTTCTAATTATGATAATGTTCCACAAGATGATTATCATGATACGTCTGATGTTATTTCTATTTCATCAAATGATAGTCACTTTGTTGATTCCTCTTCAGTACTGTTTCCTGAAACTCATGAGGTCGGTGAATCATCTCAAGATGCTTAAGAGAATCTCACTAATTTAAATGATACTGTTGTTGTGCCTGAGGATCCGACACTTCGGATTCACACGTATCATCATTAGGACAAGATCATTGGTGATCTTGATGTTGGTGTTCAGACACATCATTAGAATGCTAGTTCCAATGATTTCAATGTGTTGTGTGCGTATGCCGATATGCAATCATCAAGAATCATGAATCTAAAAAAATACACTTGCTTTCTTTCTCAAATTGATTCGACGAGTATTCGTATGGCGCTTGAAGATTCATCTTGGGTAGAAGCTATGCAAGAATAGTTGCAGCAGTTCTGTCAACTGGTGTGTGGGATCTCATTGATAAGCCTAATAGAGTTAAGAAGCCTATTCCAACCAAATGGGTCTTTAAATGTAAGAAGTATGATCATGGGGTCATCGTCAAAAATAAAGCATGCTTGGTTATGCAAGGATTTCATCAACAAGAATTCGTAGACTACACGGAAGTATATGCTCCTTTAGCAAGATTTGAGGCTATACATGTATTTTTGGGCTATGCAACTTTTAAGAATATTAAAGTTTATAAAATGGGTGTCAAGAGTGAGTTTCTCAATGGGGAACTTCATGAAGAGGTGTTCGTGAAATAGCTTCTTGTTTTTTTTGAATTCCGGATTATCCTGACTGTGTTTATCCTTTAAACAAGGCTCTTTATGGTCTACACCAATCACCGAGAGCTTGGAATGAGCTTGCTGACCATCTGACGGATATTGGCTTCAAACGAGGAACTGTGGATTGTACTATTTTCTCCAAGGCTGCCGGAGAAGATTTTCTCCTCGTCCAGATACATGTCAATGAGATTATACTTGGTTCTACAACCGAGAAACTATGTGAAGATTTTGAGAATTTAATGCAAACGATATACGAGATAAGCTCGATGAGGGGAGATGAGATTCTTCTTAGGGTTGCAGGTTCATCAGTCTGATGCTAGAATCTTCATAGAATCAGATGAAATATGTGAACGACGTCGTCAGCCGCTTCAAGATAACTGCCCGAAAAATTGCATCGACGCCTCTAGCCTTGGGTCACAATTTGTCACCGGACGAATTGGTGGATACTATTGGTCCTACCCTATATCGATCTATGATATGTTCTTTAATGTATCTTACTGCTTCTCGTCCATATATCATGTTTGCTGTTTGTTCATGTGCCATGTACCAATCGAGTCCTTGAGTGACTCATTTGGCGGTGGTTAAACGTATACTTCACTATATGAGCGGTAATCCTTACACCAGGTTATGTTATTCAAAGGATGAGAGTTTTTATCTCACTGTGTTTTCCGACTCGAACTACTGGGGTTGCAAAATCAACTTCAAGTCAAGTTCGACGGGTTGTCAATTTCTAGGAAGTCGTCTTGTTTCCTTGAAGTGTAAGAAATAGACAAAGGTCTCCACTTCAACAGCAGAAGTAGAGTATGTGGTAGCCTCGAGTTGCTGTTCATAGGTTCTTTGGATCCAACAACACTTGCGGGATTACGATTTGAAGTTTCTTACTACTCCTATATATAGTGATAACTCAGCTGCTCTTTGTATCACGAAGAACCCCGTGCACCACTCTAAGATGAAGCATATCAATATTCAATGTCGGTTTATCCGTGATTGTTTTGAAAAGAAATTAATTGATCTGGAGAAGGTGCACAAAGATTTTCAGAAAGCTGATCTCTTTACCAAAGCTTTTGATAAAACTCGGTTTAACTTTTTTCTTGGTTTAAACGGATTGAAAACTCGTGCTGATATCCTTAAGCTCGGATAATCAACTTTTAGTTTGTACAACTTTTATTTTGTTTTGGTTAGTTTATTATTTTGGTTTTTGGGGGAGAAAAAGGGAAAAACACAAAAATATGGTGATTTCTTTTAGCATAGAGAAAAACCAAAAACATTCAAATATTTCATAAATACAAATGCATTAAAAAATGCTCCTAAAAATGAGTTTTGAAGAAAAAAGAGAAGATGATAGTACATTGATCAACTAGTCCCATATATAGAAAAAAATAAGCTTAATCGACTGTGTACTTAGCTGCATTGGTGCATTGATAGGTCTTAAACAAACCGTTAGAGTAAAGTATGTGATATAAATATAAGAATGAAAAAGGTGATAGTCTCTTCCAAAAGTCTCAGAAATGATGTTAGAAATGTAATAGCCTGTCATACTCAAGCCTTATGTCTGTTTGATCATCAAAAACAAAAGTTCATAATAAAATGCATCTAGTTTATGGTTCACATTTCAATGGTATATGGTCTAATGGACTCAAATCCCGTATTGATGGGATGCATCCGGTTTCTGGACATTATGAGTCTTCATGCGGTTTATTGTTTGGATATTCAAAATCTGAATATTTCAAAATCTTTTAGAGAAAACCCTAAGTCAATAAACTTGATCATAGTTGTACTTCGTGCAAACTCATTACTGACTTGATCCAAATCCACTGTGAGTCATACATTGTTCCTCCCTTACGTGCGTCTTAATACCATTAAAAAACGGACCCCAGGGGATAGAATGTAAGTAAGCCTACAGATGAACTCGTGCATACTCACTCATTGTAAAGAAAGCTTGGTGTATTGATTGATAACAGTTGTATACCTTGTATTTGGGATTATGAACATAGATTGCCTAATCAATATAAATCATATATTTTGATGTTCAGGCATAATGGTATAAGTCAAGTTGGGGTGACATGGTAAAAGTCAAATTAAGCCTGAATCGAGATTAGAGGCTGATAGTTTATGATAATTTGTGCTTTTATTGTACCTAAATGATATCATAAAAAATGCTTGAAAGTTTGTTCTAAAATTTAAGTGGACAACAATATCAATGACCGACTTAACGCTAGTCATAATAACGTTGAAATATAAAACTGAGGTGGAAGGGTGATTTGGTCAATATGATTCTCTACTCAACTCACAAAAAAATATTCTGTTTTCATAGAATAGATTTCTTATTGTCTGGGTTTTAATTGTTTTTAATTAGAAAATATACAAAATCGAATTTTTTTTTCTTTATTTTTTCTTTCTTTTAGATTTACGAGCCACAGGTACAATTTAAAAAAGAAATTACCAAAAAGACTTTGCCACATTTTTATTTAATTCGTTTATTTATTTCTTTTTAACTTATCGACTTTAAGTTAATTCATTTAACTTATGTGTTTTGAATGCAAAACACGTTAAGGTATTGCATTTTACCCTGAGCGGTAAAACCTTTAAGGTAAAGTTCACCGGGACATGATTTTCGATGAATTATTTAATTTTTAATTATTGAAAATGAAACTTTTCATTTTTAATGGATTTTTAATCCTCATTCGTTATTTTGAGAATAACCAATAGAACCTATTCGTTGTTATTATGAATAACGAATGATGGTCATTTGTGCTTTTAAGGTATATTGAATATGCTTATTCGTTAAATTCATTCACTTCCGCTACAATATTAACAAATGACCACATTCGTCATTTATATTGATAACGAATGAAGCATGAATCATTGTTGATTCATTATGAAACGTGACATACTCTTGATTCGATAACTTTGTTTAAAGAATGAAGAAACAAATATGGGTCATTCAATAATTTTGATTTAACGAATCAACCTATTCGCTTGCATAGGTTTGCATGCAGAGCTAAATGTATATAAAGCATAGTGGGTGAACGAATAACCTCATTCGTTCACCTCGTTTATTACACAAACTAAAAGAAACTCTACCGAATTTTTCCTAGAAATCCAATCTTCCTGAAATCGTTTTTCTTTGTTTGAGTGATAATCATAAGGTAAAGACATTTCAAATGTGATTAAATTAGTCAAAATTCATCCAGATTTTGTAGGTTAATTAATCAATTATGTAATGTGGTTTATATATCAATCTAGTGCACCAATAAAACTTAGTGTATAGGTGTGTAGTTGATTGGGGTTAATAGTCGATGAGTATACAAGTCTATTGATTCAAATTTCGTATTGATTCATCATGATTCAATGGTTAATTGTAAATCTGGTGCATGTTGACTGTCCAAGAACTTTCAATTTTGACTTTAACTATGTATAGTCAAAATTAGTTAATTATTGGTGCTTATTCGTGTCGTACCCCAAAAATCTTAATTAAGACAGCGGACGACTTTAACTTATGTCGCTTGGGTTGTGACAGAAGCCTATAACCAACTAAAATTAAGCAAGGATATTTAATAATAAAAGTATAACTTTTATTTAATAAAATATCCATTACATCATCAGAGTTATTCACGTGCTACTGCACGGTTTATTAAAATCCCGGTTCCTACATTATTCAAACACACATCCAACGCTCTCTTTTCCTTGTCTCCTCGAAGCCATCACTTACCTGATAAACATATTAAAATAAACTTCAACACCAATGTTGGTGAGTTCTCTTTATTGAAACTAATATATATATATATATATATATATATATATATACTGACATATATATTTACATATATATATAATATAATAAAAATAAGGCAATCGAAATTCCATTCAAGTTGTCATAAAAGTTATCATAATCAACATTATATCAATTTATCAAAAAATAACGAAAATGAATACTTATAAATTATTTCCATATAATTGTTCAATGACCATTCTTTTATCATCTATTACCATAAGCAATGGTGGTAATCTTTTTCTACCGTTTTTTAACATGGTAATTATATCTTTCAAAATTCTCAATAATCGAACTTGCCATAAAAACAAAACATTTTATCTTTTAAACAAATCGTACTGTTGTTGACTAGCAATGAATACAACAAGTGTAAGACTATCTAAATTGAGAACTAGATACCTACCATACTCATAATATTCCCATTTTTAACCCAACGCAATCGGAAATGTGGGCATCACCCTGATAGATCTACCAATATTTATGTGCCCTTATTAATACGTTTAATAGTTATTTAACCAATTGTTGACTCATCCCACTTTTTACACGGTTTGTAAAATAAAATGCTTTATAAAATTTTCAATAAAAATAAGTTGAAATAATATGCTTATCACCCAAAACACAATAAAAACAATTTGAAAACGAGGGGTCGATAAAGAAACTCATGGTTGAAGCATTTCGTTCCAAAAGTCGCGTGTCCTATATTAGAACACGTTTTGTTAATAAAACTTGGTTTGAGATTTAGTTTATAAAAAACTTTTATTTGTTAATACTAGTCTAATGACCACACAAGCATAGAAGTAAGTAATTTCCTATATGGACAAGTTAACAAGTATAGTTCGGGTTTCGTTAACTATTGTTTTAATAACTACATAAATTAATAACCAAATAAAATATATAGATATAGTAATATATTAAACTTTCACTTGCTGGAAAGTTTTATTAAAATATTAACTTATTATTTTGTCATGAATCTTGTCGGTTTTGTCGCTTTGGGTTTAAATACGAATCGTTCAACCTTTCATATATAATATAACGTTTAGTTCTTGAAAATATTTGTTACATATAAATTAATCAAGTTTTAGACGTTACTTTACAAAAAATATGTTATTTTTATTTTTGTTAATATTTTCTTAAAATAGCAACTTTTTAACATTTTCGTGTCAGTTTTCGCGAAACGAACCATTTAGGACTAAGTTTTGTTATCTTTTCTTCTCCTCATATATTTACTTAGGTTAATACCATGTATATGACTTAGCATGAATTTCATTACATTGTTGATATGCTTAAGGTTCAATTTAGTGCATAATGCAAAAATGGATAACACTTATTGTACTATGATGTTCCATATCTTTTCCCAAAGCTTATTTGGCTTTCTCCAGATCATCCCAATTTGACTTCAATTCCCTGATATTTGGTCAAAACATATTTATGACAGAACACTTAAACTTTCTTAATGAATATATCTTTTCAAAACCTTTCAAACAGTTGAGGTTGAACGTTGGACTTACATGCCACACAATATGGACTTACTAGCCATCCATTCAAGGTGTTTAGGACTTATTGTGATGCCTCACCTTTGTAGTTCTAGTTTTAACTCTCATGTTTGATTTCCTTTTAAAATATTTGAACAATTTTCAAATTATGGTTGATAATAAAACTTTTGCTCACATTTGTTCTTTGTCATATCTATAAGATTTCTCATTTTGAGTGACCAAATACCAGTATGCTCGTGTATGATTGGATAATCACTTTTCTGCCTATCATTTAGAGAGATTTATCTTGAAACATGCATATTCAACAATGTGTCTCCACATTAAGCTCAGCATATTCGTTATATTTATATCACCTTAGTGTTTACACATCATGGAAAGCAAACATACTTATTAAAGACTACACTAATAGTCTTTTTATCCTACTAAATCCATATGATTGGTATAAATAATCAATCTACTATCATTTCCCATAAGATTGAATCAATTTCCATTGAAAACCTTTTAAATTTCTATAAAGCTTTGAACTGAATAGTCTTATCATATCTCAGCGTCATCAACTTGCCCAGTTTGTCAAAAATGATTTGTAAAACTTCTTTTTGGCAGAAATTCACTTGAGCATACAAGTTTAACACAAAATCATAATTTTATAGAAGCTGAGTGACATGAATTAACACAAGCAGACTTAACATAATGTTCAACCAAGACTAATTATCCAAATTATATCTAGTCTAAACACATCATCATTATCAAATTATCCAACATATTCAAATATATATATATATATATATGTGTATGATACGCATACAGATTTATCATTTGTAATCATATGTAGCCACACATATCAAGATATCATAAATAGTTACATAAATCAAACCTAAGCATCATAGATACCTAAGTCACATATATAGTTATTCAAAGCACATATCAGTTAAGCATAAACATAGATTCACAGATAAAACAAAACTCAGTCATCAAGACCTTTCAAAATATAGTCAGTTAGCACATTGAGAACTCATCAATAATCAGATTTCATCAGAGTTAATTATTCCTAATGCTTTAAATATAAAGTAAAATCATGTTCTATCTAGTGGCTTGGTGAACAAATCTGCCATGTTGTCACTAGTTTCAACTCTTTTGACCTTTTTCACTACAGTCTCTAATAAAATGGTGTCTGATTTCAATGTGATTGGTCTTAGAGTGTTGGACTGGGTTCTTAACAATGAGCTAAGGAGCAATATTATCAATGAAAATAGGAGTGTTCAAACCATAATTCAAACCATAGTTCAGTAGTTTATTTTGAATCTAAAGGACTTGTGCACAACATGCAGATGCAGCAGTGTACTCAGCTTCAGCAGTAGAGATTGACACAATTGTTTGTGTCTTGCATTGCCTTGACACTAGACTGTCTCCCAAAATTGGCATCCACCTGATGTAGACTTCCTACTCATGTTTCAGCCATCATAGTCACTATCAATGTATGCATGTAGATCAAAGGCATGATTCTTTGGATACATATCCCCAAATCTGGTTTCCTTTTCAAGTATCTGAAAATTCTTTTGACAACAGTCATGTGAGAGATTTTAGGACATGATTGTAAGCTTGCACTCACACACACAGCAAACATAATTTCAGGCCTTGGAGTAGAAGCAATCTTCAAGTCTTGACATTTGGGGTGTCCATTGGAGTAGAAGCAATCTTCAAGTCTTGACATTTGAACTTGTTCAATATTTCTTGCACATACTTTGATTGGAAAATGAATATACCATCTTCCTTTTGTTGAACTTGCAATCCTAGAAAGAAATTCAGTCTCCCATTGAGCTCATACGATACATAGACTTCATCACTTCTTCAAATTCCAGACACATATGTCCATCAGTATATCCAAAGATGATATCATCAACAAACTTGAACCAAAATTAAATCCCTTCCTCTTTTGTTGTAGAAAATGGTCTTATCAATGGCTCCCCTGTGAAATCAATTGATAAGTAGGTGGTTCGAAAACTCATCATACCAAGCGCTTGGAGCTTGATGTAGTCCATATAGAGCTTTGTTCAGTTTGTACACTCTATTAGGATACTATGATGTTCTTGGAGGAAACAAATACCTCTTCAAAGTCTATTCCTTCTTCTTGTAAGCATCCTGGTGCAACTAGTCTTGCTTTGTTCTTCATTACAATGCCTCTTTCATCCCTTTTGTTTCTAAAAACCATTTAGTGCCTATTGCATACTTTCCTCTTGGCTTATTTACAAGTTCCCACAATTGCAGATTTCTAAATTGAGCCAACTCCTCTTGCATTGCTTCCAAACAACTATTGCATTTTAAAGCTTGAGCAATGTTCTTGGTTTCAATTTGAGATAGGAAGTACATGTACAAACAAATGTTTGCAGATTCAGATGCACTTCTTGTAACTCTTTAATGAATATCCCCAATGATGTTTTCAGTAGGATGATTTCTTTTGACAAATGGGATATCTTGTTTATCACTTCTTTGGCTTGACCATCTTCAAATGTAATCATCCATGCTTTCCACTCTCCAACATCAAACAGTTCTTGATTAGAGAAAACTAGATAAACAGGAAAAAATATATCATCATTTTTTGATAGTTTCTTTATTTTTCTTGTTGTTCTTAACATTTTCCCTTTTTGGTGACACTTTTGCTTGTTGATCTTTCATTGTTCTTCTTTCCCTTGGATCCACCACATATCCTATGTTCCCTTCTTATTTGCTCATGATGTTTCTTCATTTTGGGTGTAATATTCGGTAACAAAGGAATCTTGTCCTTTGAACTTTCTTTACCCCTTTCCATTTCTTTTAAATTTCCACAACTTGAGCATTTGTCACTTGAATCACCAAAATCATCTTTATTCAAAATATCATAATCTTGATCATCCAATGATAGTTGAACACCAACAGATTTTTCAAAATTTCTTTCTTTTGTTTCAACAACCTTCATCACAAACTCACCCTTTTCATCAACCTCAACCAATTTATAGTTTTCAACATTCTCATTTCTATCTTCAAACACATCTCTGAATTGATCAAGATAAGAACTTCTCTTTCCCTTATCCACCTTTAATGAGTAATGATCATCCATTGATATTTGTACTTATCCTCCTCATTGATTTTCTTTAACTTTCCACAGATATTTCACGTGGATACCAAATTCTTAAGAAAATAAACCTCAACATGAAGTTGAGTATTCTACAACTTCTCATCAAGATACATATTCTCTAATCCTTCAATTTTAGTGGTATATCTTGACTAAATGTTGTAACTGTCCATACAGCATCGTTACTCAAGTCAAACACACCATCTTGCTGTGGTTGAGCCAAAGCATCATTTCCTTGATTTATTGGCTGATTGGCATTGTTCCTATTCTGATTGGTAGGAGCTTGTAGAGGAATTTGTTGGTTTCTCTGATATTGTTGTTGTGGGATGATTTGTTGATGATTTTGTTGTTGAAAGTTGTTATTGTTGTTGAACTACCTTTGTTGGCCTTGATTACGATTTTGGAATTGGAACTGGTTTCTTTCATAATTATTGTTTTGAAACTCTCTTGGTTGGTTTCATTCTCTTGCAAAATGTCCAGGTAGTTGACAATTATAGCAAATTTCTATGGACTTGTCAAAATCAATTATGTCATTTGTTCCAAAAACAAAAGACCTACCAGTTCTATTGTATAGTCTTATACTCCTCATAGCCAACATGGCAGTTATCCACTTAAGATCCATGTCATCCAAATCATCAGCATCAATTTGTTCAAGATCTTCTTTAACCACACTTGTGTGAATTAAATTCTTGGCCACAAATGCATTGTACGAATCAGTGAACATTGAGAAGAGTTGTTGATAATCATTTCCATGATTATTTCCAGTAACAAAGGGAGCATGTCCACTAGAGTGTTGATGATGTATCACTATCATCCATCAATTGAACATTAAATCTTGACTGCCCACTTTGATTGCAAGACTGACTAACAACAAACACTCTTGGGGTTTCAGCAGTATACTTAGTTGGTTCTTCAATTATTTCAATTATAGGGACTTTTTGTATATTATTTGTTGACAGATTCCCCATAGGTGCAATTAGAGCATTTGCAAATTGGAAGCTTGGCTAGTTTTCCTTGATCATATGATTCTCTACCATTTCATGGTCAGCAGCTAGTATAAAGCAGATAACATCCTCAAGATTCAATGTTGGTAAATTAGCCTTTTCTTTGATGAACTTTCTTGTAGTGTACCATTCTCTAGATAAAGTTGATAACAGCTTCTTGAACTTAAATCTATGCAATGGAAACAAACCTCTGCAAAACATATTTCACATCTCTCCTTCCTTTAGCTTGAATCTATCCAGCGATTGCTTCAGTCTTTCTTTCTGTCTTTATGTCTTTAAGCTTAGTGTTTCCTTCAAACATTTACACTATGGCATCAAACATATCCTTTGAAGTAGTGTGATGAGCCACACTTGTCAAAATCTCCCATTATATACCAAGTTTCAGCATATACATTGCCCTATCATCTTTCTTTTTCATCTATCTTTCCAAGGTTTAATTACTGGCTGTGCCATCAGAACCATATGGGCGATTTTTAATTGAATTCCACAAGTCAACATCATTATAGCACACAACTGCCTAAAACAGAGCCTTACACTTAATGTAATTTTCCTGTCCTAACAATCTCGTAATTTTGTTAGTTGACAGTTCTTGATCATCCATTACTCCAGACATGGTTTTGGTGTTTTAAAAGGTTTTAGAAAGGAAAAAATACTTAAAACTTAACAAACTTTAGAGAAACAACCAGAACTGTGGATGAAATTCTCAAATATGATGAACCTGGATGGATAAGATCAAGATCTAGACAAAAGAAAAGTAATCAATGTAAATATGAGAAAAGAGAACTCTTAAACCTTAATAAACAGTAGATCTGATAAAATGAAAAACAAAGCTGCTGATGTCACAAATCAATGGAACAGTGTTCAGCTAACATCATTATTCTTCATCTTCAAAATTAGCAGAATATTCAGTAAAACTCACAATCAACAACAAATCTTCACAAATGCAGATACGAAGCTCCGATACCAATTGTAAAGATATACTGAACATTAAAGGCGGAATCAATAATATTCAAAGTGTTGCTAAACGAACAAAAATGTAACAAACACACAAAGTAACTCAAAAGATTTCCATTAATATTGTGAAGGATACAATGAAAATCGATTAAGGTTTCTAGGTGGAATGTTTGTATTTTCTGGTAGCTTTTCCATACAAAGATATATTTTTTCAGGAAATGGCAGCCGTCAAATCACAATATTCGCTCTGTGTCCGTTTTCATAAGTGTGCCCTAAAGTTTCCTTAAATAGGCACGCTTGACATATTCTAGAAACCCTAATGGTTGATACATAACATGTTCAAACTTACTCAAAAATATTATAAGTGCAAACAGGTCTTCGAGTAAGCTTGTAAGCTTTTATCCATGTCGAGCAGACCTTTTAACCATTAGTGTGCTTGAAATAGTTAAGTGTGTTTGGACCACTGTTTATTAACAAACCTTGCTGGTGACACTGTAGCTTTCTCGAGGTTGAACCTTGTTTGTTAGAAGTCTTTAAGATAATTTCTTTAATACCCTCATTTAAGTGTGCTTGGACCACTGTTTATTAACAAACCTTGCTCAATCATCACAGCAACACGTCAGTCTTCGCTAGAGCTAACACAAGCTTTGATACCACTTGTCAGGATCGATATTCTCACATCAAACTCGTATCCCACAAATTAATGTTGACAAGACGGATTGCGAAATAGCTAATGTAAAGACCACTTGACTATTAAAGGTAGAATCAAGAATAATCAATATGTTTCAATTAATATAATTAATAATACAAAGGAATATTTTTAGGGTTTCTAGGTAAAATTTCAGGTGCGGCTGCTTTCCGCATGAAATATTATGTTTGCTTGAAAAGTGTGTAATCAGCCGTTGTCATAAATGGGACCTAGTATTTCCTTATATAGCCACACCTAAGACCTTTCAGAAACCCTAATAATTGTAAAAACATATTCAAACATATTCAAAATTATTACAAGTGCCAGATAGGTCTTTGAGTAAGCTTTTCCGTTATCGACCTGACCTTGTAATCCATAAGTGTGCTGGAACAGTTCTCCGAGCAAGCTTTTATTTGACTATTTTTCTTAGAAAATATTCTTCATGCAGACTTCAATATTCATGATATAATCAAACTTAGCTTGAGAATATCCTACGAGCAAAGTTATTCTTGATATCTTCAACCTTTTGTCAAAGACTTATTCCTAGCAAACTAACTGTACTTGGGTACAATAGCTTGCTCGAGGATGAACCTTGCTCATAGAAGTCCTTAAGAATTATTCATTTAACTTCCTACAAGTGTGCTTGAGATCATATTTATTGAAACCTTGCTCGATCCACCAAATTACTTAGTTTAAGCTTGACTAAGTCAAGGGTTTTCTCTAAGACAAACCTTGATTGACCGAAGAAAAACCTTGCTTGATGAAGTGTAGTTTGCTCGAACTAAACACTTAGAAGAATTCCAAAAGATAACCTTGCTTGAATAGATATTAGGCTTTCTCGAAGTGCCTGGTTTACTCGGATTCCATACTTAGCGTATTTATGAGGAGGTTGAGAAGATTCCAATCTTCCTTGATCATTTTTAAGGCACAACATAAACATCATAGGTCCTGCACCACACATTTTCATTATACCTTGCATTTGAGTTTCCATTCTTGTACCTCTCACTTGGTATTGGAGGATCAATTCCAATGGTCTTCTGATGGGTGATATCTTTGTCAAAGACAATTGAGATTGGTTTAAACATATCAATCTTTTCATTACTTTTAGAATTTGATCCCTTGACAAATATTACCCTTTCAAGTTTTACTCTATTTTCTTTTTGATAACTTTATCTTGTTGGACTTGATCTCCTTCTTGAAACATGCTCAACATCTCCAATGTCAAAGAGCTCATGGTTTGAAAACACAGGATATATAGGTAGGAAATGATTGATGTCTTTTAAAGTATCTTCATATATCTTGTTCAATGAATAACCTTGTGGTTAATTATTGAATTGTTTATTCTTTGGTGATTGAAGTTGTTTCTTTTCTTGAGGAATCTTGCTTACATAAGGCACTTAATTCTTGTTCTTCTTTGAGATCCTCCACAAATATAAAATGGTTTGTGATCCCTATTTATATGTTCATAATGTTTCTTTAATTTAGGAGTTATTGGGGTAATCTTTGCATATGCTTTGATGGAATTTTTTGTGTCTTCTTCTTGTCCTACTCAGTGATCTTGAAGCTTAGTAGCTTGAGCTTTTACTCCCCTGACTGATTGACTATGTTTTATCTTTTTCACTTGAATCTACTGATAACTGTTACTTGAGTCATCCTCTTTCATCTCAAAGTCATCCTTATCATTCACAATCACCTTCTCATAGTTTTCTATGATTTTGTTCTTGTCACTAAAAGTTGACTTGAACTGGCTCAGATAAGCTTCCTTCACTGTCTTCTTTATCAACTTTCAATGACTAGTTGTCACAAAAGGTGGTGGAGCAACCTTGTATATGTCTTCAGGTTTAATTTTCTCAAGTTTTCCACAAATGTTTCAGTGGAGACCAAATTTTTCAAAAATTGAACTTCAACTTGTAACTGAGTGTTCTTCAACTTTTCCTCCATATACATTTTTTTCAACTATCAATCTCAACTGTGAATCTTGACTGAGTTGTGTAATATTCAATACAATCCTCCTCAAGACCTTTGATTTGATTTGCATATGGCTTATCACTAATTTTGTAAGCATTGATTATACTATCCATCTTGTTACTTTCACTCTCCCATTTTCCCGCTTATTTTCTCAAATTATCAATTATGATTAGTAATTCAAAAGACAAAGTTTCAGAAGTTACCTGACTTTTTGAAGATTCACCCCACTCATTGATCAATGCTATCTAAGCCACATTAAATTTTTAAATCTTCTCAAATGATTACTCCAGTCAAATTGTCCATCTTCTGGCTCTCTAGCAACTGCCACATTACCTTGGTTTCTTGGTTGCTAATTCATGCCTTGTTGATTTTGATTATTTTTGTTCTGCTTAGGAGGGGCTTGATTCATGCTCTGGTTGTTATGTGGTTGTAGTTGTTGTTGAGTAACTAGTTGATATAAAATTATTCTTATTTTACCTTTATTAGTGGTATTGGTTTCTTTGAGGGTGTTGTTGTTCTGATAATGCCTAGGATGATTTTATTCTCTTGTTAAGTGTTCTGGTTGATGACAGTTGTAGCAAATTGCCATGGACTTATCAAAACCTATTCTTTTATTAGGACCAGTGAATGTGGATATTGTTGTTCTATTATACAACATTTTGCTTATTAATGCCAATGTTGCTACTTGTCACTTCAGGTCCATATCTTCTAGATCACCAACATCAATTTGTGCTAAAACTTCATGGACCACACTTGTATGTATGAGATTCTTGGCAACAAATGCATTGTAAGAGTCTGTGAACATTGAGAACAGAGCTTGGTACTCATTGCTTTGACCAGCATTGTTTGGCACAAAAGGAACATGAAAACTTGCAACATAAGAGGTCTCCCATCATCTATCATTTGCACATTAAACTTAGGCTGACCAGACTGACTGCCAGAGTTGAATTCTAAATGTTCTTCAATAATTAGAAGGTATTGTTGAGGTTTTGTGTTCAAATTACTCATAGGATGTAACACCCTGACTAAAGCGGAAACGCGGAGTGTGACGTACAGATTGCTCAAAACAGATGTGACACTATTAAGTGACAATATTATCATTACACAAGTTTATCAAATGAACAAACACAAAGAAGAAGGAACAACACAAACATCTTCTTGTTTATTATTTAAATAACCTAACTTCTAGTATATTCATCACTTCATCCTCTAATGAAAGTACATGTAGCATATATATAAAATAAAGTCAACTAATTGAATAGTTGGTGAGTTCACACAAGTTTTGATATAATTATATAAAACCATACAATTCCATGAACAGGTGTAAATGAGCAAGTAAGGTCCTTTCCAGTTGGGATTGTGCACCAACGTACTCGAATAATAGCGCAAGTAAGTGTCTTTTCCGTTGGTATCAACCAACGTACTCCGATCTGGGTCCCTATTCCACTCATATCAACGAGGTCCTGAGTGCATAGGGGGCGTATGATCATACTTAATGAGGAAATCATGAGCACGTAATCTTTGAGCAAGTAAGCAAGTAAGCACACAAGTCCATGCAACAAATTGTAGTTTGTAGATAATAAATAAAAGAAATTGAATTGTTGATATGATATATATGCTACCCCAAAATAGTTAAAAAGGGTAAAAATGGGGTGTGAGAAAATCACCTTGATGTTGAAGACAAACTTGAAATAAAACCGAAAGTACGTAAATGAAATCGAAGCAATTGAACGTCACGAACTAGAATTAAAAGCATAAAATTTTATATTAGATGACGACTTATAAAAAGTAGATATCCATACAAGCACTATAAGTTTTTTCTAAGCGATAATCCTTAGCATCCAAACAATCCCACGGATTATTAAAAGTTTGACTAAAGTTTGACTTTGACCAAAAGGTCCAAGTTGTTGACCTTTGACTAAAAACACTGACCGTTGACCAAAATATTGACCATTGACACTAAAGTCAAAATTCAATTTACCACAATCAATCTATTAAAAATTACAATTATTTTCACTTACCAAAAATTACAATTATTTTCAATCATCAAAACTGATTTTTCCAACCAACCAAAACTTGTGATTAAATTACCAAATAATTCACACATATTCTTTAAACTATTATGTATAACATATATTTTTCTTATAATTTTCTAATTCACTCTAATATACAAAATATTCGCACTCTACAACAACCTAATTTCAGTCTCTGTTTTAACACAGCAGTACACAAATATTTTCCAAAAATTCTATTTCTGTCCAATTGATGCAAGACTAATTGGAATAGATTCCTACTTCAATTTTTAACATTCTAGAAGTGTAAAAACACCCATATCTATTTTCAATATCAAGTTATACAATTTTCGACACAGCTCAGAAAATTTCTCTTTCAATCAGTATTGCAACCCGATTTTGTTAATTAATAAAAACTAGTCAACCAAAGACCAAAAATTATGATTCTTGACTTTTTGAAAAATAGATTCAAAGCAGTGACTATAAGATAGGACATTAGACGTAGTGTTCTAGTAGGTTATAGTTTATTTTCTTAATTGTTTAGGTTGCATGATTAGAAATTATGTGAGCCTTATTTGATTGTTCAATGCACATTATTTGGTTATTATTGATTTGTTTGTGCCTCATGTACGCAATCACTATTATACTGATGATTCAATTACTTAAATTACACAAGAACACACAAGTCCAAGGCTTATGCCTAACATGAAGATTCTCAAGGATTTTCAATAATCAGATTTTTGATTTTCAGTTTTCGATGGTTTATGCGACGTTTGACGTGTAACTCGCTATGTTTTATAATGTGTTTTAACCGAAAGTCTGTCAAGGCGTGATGATCCACGAATGCTCAACTTTCGGTTCGATTTAATTATGCATTTTTAAACGAGAATAGTTAAGTTTAAAAATTTTGTGACACGTTTTCTTTATTTATATGCTCATTTACGGCTTTAACTTTTAAAAGTTTGCAATGTAATAATTGAATATCCAACGATTACCTTCTTATTTTATTATTACGTTTTAGAACTGAAAATTCAAAAACTTATGGTGATACATAAATGGTTGAATTTCGATTTGATTAAAATATTATTTTATTCATTTACTACTACGTTTTAGAATTGAAAATTCAAAAAAAAAAAAGTTAGGGTGATACATAAATGGTTGAATTTCGATTTGATTACTTTATTGTTTTATTCATTTATTACTACATTTTAGAATTGAAAATTCGCAAGGTTATGGTGATACATTAATGGTCGAATTTCAATTCGATTACGTTATTGCTATACTCATTTACTCTTATGTTTTAGAATTGAAATTTAAAAGTCATGGTGTTTCATGAACACTCGATTTTCAATTCGATTTCACTATTTATGGTTAAGTTTAATAATTTTTCCGTATGATTATTAATAATTTATGAGGTTTTCGTTTATTGAAGGGTGAAAACTCATGAGATTTCATGGGGATTCCAATTTCGATTTCAAATTTGTTTCATGCGATTTCTTTTTAGTACTTTTTTTTATTAATGTATCTATTAGTCGTTTTCATACTTACGTTCCAAGTCACGCAAATTCTTCATGTTTCGTATCATGCCTTCTCGTTTTCCTAGTTGTCGCACTCAACCCGAAAACTGACAAACCGAGTTATCAAGCAAATGGCTTCTGCGATCCCGATCACCCCACGTTTAACCACACCCACCTTCATCGCTATAGTAAATTCAAATTCAAACCAGCACCATACTTGAAAACGCAAGCTAAACACAACCGAAAAGCCTCGCGCTGAAACACACCCTTTGTACAGTATGTGTAAATCCCACCTCTTTACTTCCCTGAAACGTTGATATACTTCAATCTGTGGTAGATTCAATTACCACTTTTTACTAAAACCCACCAAAACTCAACGCTACTCACCCATCTGCAAGACCTATACCTAACCATTTGTCTCAATCACATGTTTGACCTCATGATTCAAGCCTACTATCATTGTTGTGACCCTAGCACACCCGCTATACTTTGGAAGGCCTAACTTGGTTCCGCCATGCAATATCCTAACCCCGCATCCTTTGTCAACCTTACACGATTTTCTGGTTTCAATACATAGATATTTACAAAACTCATCAAACTCGTTTGTATTTTCTTTTGCATACTTTCCTATATTTTATCTCTTTTACTAACATCTCGCGCTTAAACCCAAATCCTTGGATGCTTTTAACTTTCAATCAAATGGATTTTCTTTAAAAATGATTTATTACCTCTATTATTATTATTATTATTATTATTATTATTATTATTATTAAAGTTATTATCATCATTATTAATATTACTACGACCATTATTATTAGTACCATTACCGTCATCATTATTTTTATTACCATCATTATCAATATTATTATTAATAAAATTTATTAATTCTATTTATTATTATTAGTAATATCATTATTATTAGTATTATCATCACCACTAATAACAATGTAATTATTTATTCAAACCATATTTAAAGTAAGCTTTTTGTTCCAAACAAGTTTTAAGCCCTTTAAGGCTATTATTCATTCAACAATTCGGATACCTTGACAATCATTTCTTTTTTTTTCCTACATATGCCGCAGGCCAAAAGAAAACATTTGTTTTTATGTGAAAGTTTCATAAAATTTTCATGTTTTTGCGATAGCTAAAAAAAACCTTTTGTCTAAATAAATTTTATTTCACCATTAGATTTAAAATCATCACGATTTACAGCCGATTTTCGTAAGATTAAAGTTCTCTTTTCATTCCCCTTCATTAACGCCAATGAGTTTCGGCTAAGAAATCATGGCACCACCTCCTACATCAACCTCTCCTACCCCAAATAAAACGACATTCGAGAAGACAAGCGTCACAAGCAACATTTTCGTTTCTTTAACTTCTCCTTCACGTATTTTTTTCGGATATACCCAAAGTGATTTCACATCCACGTCTTTAGAATATTGTTTACGAAGTTTATTTTGATTGTTCATTGATCTTTGATCCCTATTCGTTTGTATTTTACGAAACGTAAATTCGTACATTATTCTTATTAGCTTTATTAAATTGGTTTACGTTTGTTATTTCGAATTATGTGATCAATGACCAATTTCCCATCAACGTACCCGTTAAGTGGAAATTGGGACTATGAACATGTATATATACATAGTTACCTAATAGAAACCGTATTTTCATTTTATTTCTACATTTTACTTTCGGTGACCGGTTCTCTCCAAACGGATTCGTTTACTTAGAACCGGGACTGTGTCTCATGTACATGCTAAGTTTATCTGATGTTATATTTTTACACAAATTGTTTTGTTTATTCTTGTACTTCTCTTCCACTTAATGTTTTATTTGAACAATTTTATTGTTCTTGATTTCATCAATCTAATACAAATACTTTATTTTAATTTGGAAGTTCTAATTATATACTTGATAAGCACAAAGTTACTATTGAAAATTTTTCTTTTCACAAAATTAATCGATTTCAATATGTTAATATTAAAATTTCGTTTATCCATTTCATTTCAAGTATTATCAATTAACATGTTTGTAAGATATAATTTTTTATTCATCTCAACGCTGCCTTTGGTCACGTCAATGTTTTCATTTTTTTAAACATCATGATATTTTGATACTTAAAAGTTTCGTTCATTTATACGATTCTCGAACCCAATGCGTTAACAAATTACATGTTCATATTTCGTTGGTTAAATGCTACGTTTACTTACCACGTTATTTTCAACCCCGTTATTTCAATTACATGTTACGATGTTCTTAATTCAAATGTTTTCATTCTTTAATTTCATTACCTCTTTTATTTTTTCAACATCGTTTACTTGGTTCAGACTACGATGATTTCATTTATTTGACTTAGTGTTTTCGCGTTATCCTTTGCCTGAATGGTATAACATTGTGTTTTGTAATGTTTTACCCTTTTAATTCATTATTATTTTATTTTTAACGTTATATATGAGAATTTTATTTATATATCTAAGGTAAATGTCTTAAAACCACACAATATGGGCACATTATATGGACCATCCGACGATAGAGGTGATTATGGGTCGACACGTAATTATAAAGTCCTCGCATGGAAAATATAATAAGTCTAGTTGTGTAAAATAACTCGAAACTTGAAATGATTTTGGGGAACGGGACAAACATAATATGATAAGAGCATGGTGGATACGCCACTGGTACATCCTATATATAAGTGTCCTTGTTATATTTTCTATTTGTGGCGTTCTCTGGGGTCATTAAAAGATTAGCGTTATTCTATTTTTTTTATTATGTATGTATAAAATTTTTTAAACTTCTAACAACATTGTATATTAGTTGTTCTCTTTTAAATTTTTTTTTATTTTAATTTGGGGATGAAATTTCCAAAAGTTGTAAGTCCTGTAACATTCGTTACTTTTCAAACCCGAATATCCGACCCGCTTTAAATTTTCGGTTTTTATTTATAAATATATGTAAAAAAAATATTATAATATCCAACTCTATAATAAAATATACATTCAACATTTCTAATCCCCGATGTGACAACCGACATTACAGTTAAATCATGTTGACTGTGTCAGTAAACCCAGTTAGTTCTGTTAACTAAGTTAATGAACTCCCATGCATATAGTGTCATGTATGCATACATTGTGTAACATCCTACTTGCGGTTATATTAATAAAATAAAGTTCGTTTATTTTATAGCGGGTCGTTATCGGTTTAGTTGAATAGGATACGAGATGGACTTGTGTTGGGTAAATGGATATGGGTTATGGACTTGGGTTATGGAGGAATGAAGGAAAGACCATGGGCTTAAGCCCATGATAAAAAATATATATACCCTTAATCCTTCATTTAATTCATTTACACATATCCCTTACACAATCCAAAACACACACTTAAGATTCTCTCTCTAGTTCTCTCTCTCTAAACCGATATCAAGAAGGAAACCGAGAACCGACCCGAGGTAATGATAGTATTTTATTGTTTGAGCTTAAATCCGTTAGATATAATCATGAAACGACGAGCCGACACCGTTAAACCGTTTAAGTCACGAGATCCAAATGGAATCGGGTATAAACCGAACCTATGATGAGCTTATGGGTCACCCTAGCTTAGATCTGGATCGAACGGGACGAAAAACGGTGAAAAACGAGCTAAAACCCGTTTTTCTGGCGAAATCGTGTTTTTCCGGAAATGACGGAGCCGGAATGGCGGCGCCGGAAAGTGGTACGATGTTAAGGGGGAATGTCAGGGAATGTTCTGACATTCCTGACCTAACCCTAGTTCGCTACAGGAATACAGCAAATTAAAGGTGATTTGCTAGCTAGTTCGTCCATGGGAACATAGCGAACTGATTACAATTCGTGTTCAATTCGTTAAGGGAAAGGGTAACGAATTACCCTTGATTCGTTATGACTAGTTCGTTAAAGGAGATAACGAATTAGAAGGTCCAATTCGCTACTCGGACTGGTTCGCTACATGGACTGATTCGTTAAGAGTCCAGTTCGTTAAAAGTCCAATTCGTGTAAGTAATCTGTTCGTTAAAGGTTCCAATTCGTTACAAGAACCAGTTCGTCATGGCAAGTCAGTTCGTTAAGGATAAGTAACGAATTAGAAGTTTAACAAAATGACAGAATGGTCCCTGGACTTACGAAAGAATGATTTAATTACAAATATGCCCTTGAACTTTTAAGTAGCATATTATTCAATGATTCAAAATGCTAATGGAAAATGTGTTAAGACAGTTAATGAAAATATTATACAGTTAGTCGATATATGTAATAATTAAAATAGGAAGGCGATATGTGTAGTGATAGTTTGCTGAAACGTATAATTATTATACAGTTAGTCGTGCACAGCTCAAGAAGGGAATAACCGTAAACGGTGAACGCAACTACATTGAGGTGAGTTTCTAGCCCCCATTTCCTTGTTATGTTTTCGAGGCTGTGTGCATACTCGATGTGGTAGTTAATACACTTACCTTAAGTGGTAAGTGTATGCCTTGTATGATGTATGTATGATGATTGCTTGACGGTGCGTGAACGATCTTCGGATATTGCATGTACCGTCAGGTGGTAGCTAAAGACGTGATTGCTATGTATGATGTAAGATAAGATGCATGTATGAATATTTATGATGTATGCATAATGTACGTATGATAAGTTAATGGTACGTGAACTCTCTTCGGAGATTGCACGTATTGTCAGGAAAAGTATTTAAGAACAGGTATAGTATGAAGCTATGGAAGAAAGGGTACCGGACCCTAATAATATCCGAGGATGAAGGGTGACCGGACCCTAATAATAATATCCGAGGATGAAGGGTGACCGGACCCTAATAATAATATCCGAGGATGAAGGGTGACCGGACCCTAATAATAATATCCAAGGATGAAGGGTGACCGGACCCTAATAATAATATCCGAGGATGAAGGGTGACCGGACCCTAATAATATCCGAGGATGAAGGGTGACCGGACCCTAATAATAATGTCCGAGGTATGTAGGTAAAACGCCCTTTATAATGTATGGTTAGATATGAGTAAATCCAACGTTAAAGTAGGGCTACCGGTAACGGGGCCTTACATATTGAGTCAGTGGTGTCGTTGGTGACCTAACTGAGAGTAACTAGTTATTGATAACTAGAATAATAAACTTGTAACAGATGTTATAATATATGATAGGTTATAATAAAATTGTCACACATGACATGTTACATGTATTATATGTGGTGAGTGAAATTGTGTTACATTACTTATATGTTGTAGGAGAAGTGAAAAATTATAATAACATAACCTATGATATATTACATGACAAGTAACAAAAAGACTAGTACACAATATATGGTTGCTAGAAAATGTTTATAATAGAATGTAACATGTCACATGTAATAAAAACTGAAATAACCTAAAGTTTAATAAAATTAATTATGTCTTAATGATTGTGTTAATGTTGAGTAAATAACAATTAAGGTTATAACTTTTCTTTTTCTTCCTTTTGACCATCCATATCACATCACACACACATAAATTTTATTTTTCTAAAACACTCTCAAAATATCATAATCAAGTTGGGTGATTCTTGGAACAAATAGTGATATAGCATTGATCAAGCAAGTAAGTAAGCATGGTTAATATATATTTTGTTTATATTTCTTTGATTTGGTATTGTGGGATTGAGTATCCAAACACATGTAATCATAAGAAATAAAAAGATGATCAAGTTGATGGTTTTAAAAGAAATTGTTTTTCTTGTCGTAAAAGAAAATATGGAAACCTTTTGTACATAAATATTATTTTATAAATCAGTAAAATAATGAAATACATGAGATTTGGTTATATAAAATGGTTCTTTGATGATTAAAGATCATAAGGATATAAGAATCATGATTTTTGTGACTTTTGGTTTGAATCTTCTTGTTGAAAGATTCTGTGTTTTAGATTGTAGATTTTATAACTTGATGATACGTTGGTGTTTCTGATTGATTTGTGATACTATGATTAAGTAATTTAAATCTAGTTTTCAAAAAGTCAAGAATCATAGTATCACAAATCAATCAGTAACACCAACGTATCATCAAGTTATAAAATCTACAATCTAAAACACAGAATCTGTCAACAAGAAGATTCAAACCAAAAGTCACAAAAATCATGATTCTTATATCCTTATGATCTTTAATCATCAAGGAACCATTTTATATAACCAAATCTCATGTATTTCATTATTTTACTGATTTATAAAATAATATTTATGTACAAAAGGTTTCCATATTTTCTTTTATGACAAGACACACAATTTCTTTTAAAACCATCAAATTGATCATCTTTTTATTTCTTATGATTACATGTGTTTGGATACTCAATCCCACAATCCCAAATCAAAGAAACATAAACAAAATATATATTAACCATGCTTACTTACTTGCTTGATCAATGCTATATCACTATTTGTTTCAAGAATCACCCAACTTGATTATGATATTTTGAGAGTGTTTTAGAAAAATAAAATGTATGTGTGTGTGATGTAATATGGACGACCAAAAGGAAGAAAATGAAAAGTTATAACCTTAACTGTTATTTACTCAACATTAACACAATCATTAAGACATAATTAATTTTATTAAACTTTAGGCTATTTCAGTTTTTGTTACATGTGACCAGTTACATTCTATTATAAACATTTTCTAGCAACCATATATTGTGTACTAGTCTTTTTGTTGCTTTTCATGTAATATATCATAGGTTATGTTATTTTAATTATTCACCTGTCCTACAGCATATAATTATACAACAACTAATCATGTAGCATGAAACACAATTTCACCCACCACATATAATACATGTAACATATCATGTGTGACAAATTTATTATAACCTACCATATATTATAACATGTGTGACAAGTTTATTATTCTAGTTATCAATAACTAGTTACTCTCAGTTAGGTCACCAATGACACCACTGACTCAATGTATGCATACATGACACTATATGCATGGGATCTCATTAACTTAGTTAACAGAACTAACTGGGTTTACTGACACAGTCAACATGATTTAACTGAAAATGTCGGGTGTCACATCGGGGATTAGAAATGTTGAATGTATATTTTATTATGGAGTTGGATATTATAATATGTTTTTATGCATATATTTATAAATAAAAACCGAAAATTTAAAACGGGTCAGATTTTCGGGTTTGAAAAGTAACGAATGTTACATAGGAGAAATGAGAGCATTTATGACAGGAAATCTTGGTTTGTCTTGTTTGATCATGTTTTTTTCAATCATTTCATGCTCTGCTTCCTGTAGGAAGGAAATGACATCACCCAGCTTAAAGTTTGAAAAGTTGACCATTTGTTTGATGAATTTACTAGCAATGTACAATTTACTAGATAATGAGGAAAATAGGTTCTTGTTCGAATCAAAATAAGTGATTTGCAATTCAACTGTCCTAATTTTATTGACAATGGACACAAATCTTTGTAATCCATATTTCAACTTCTCCCCTTCCTTAAACTTGAAACCTGTCAAGTTGTTGTTTCAGTCTATCTTTCTTTATATCTCAAAATTCTATAGTTCCTTCAAACATTTCAACCACAACATCATAGATGCTCTTTGATGTTGTTGCATTTCAAAAAGAATAATCCTGCCAAAAAGGTTATACGTAACATTTTTCATTCTATAACTATAGCATACTTTGTTAATACAAAAAAGAGGTTTTTTCATGTTTTATATCTAAAAATCAGTTCGCATATCTAGTCTCAACTATTGCGGTAGATTCCGATAAGAAGCCTGGAGGGCACAAAGCATGTTGTTGGAGAGACATCTGTACAAGTTTCAACTGATTGCTAACATGAGACAAATCACTAAGAAGATTATAGGAGTACATTGAGCCTCTGAAGACGCACTTAGCAAATTAAAAATGGAAATGGAAAATAGGAAGATTGGATGGTAGGGGAGAAGGACGGTTCATTGCCGATGCTACAACATGTGGCTGTGCTAGCTAGTTGTGTGTGTGTGAATGTGTTGTGCATATATATTTATGAAACCATTTAGTTTGATCTACAAGATTGTTAATTAATCCATTTTATAGCTTTTCTGATCTATAAGAAGTGGAAGAAGGGCACATGCTAGGTTTCACACGTTAGACGGATTTGATGAAGATAATTTAAGAACCTTCACTACAACATAATTGAACATGTGATAAAACAAAGTAGAGCTTCAATCGATTGATTTCGTCAAATCAATTGAACATTGGATCTAGTTATATGATATATGTTTATGTAAATAGAAACTTAATAAATTAATCGAAGTGTTGAGAGGACGACTGGGTAGAGTAACGACACATGAGTAATAACTTTATAAACACTTAAATTATGAATTGGCTTAACATGCTATATATAGAAGATGAATGCCATTCGTTGCATAATATGTAACAAATGGCCTTCATTCGTCTTCATTACATAAGTAATCAAAATGGTATAGCGAATGACTCATTCGCTATACCCCATTCGTCAACATTCCATGACGAATGGATATAATAAATAACGACTAAGATCCATTCGTTAAACATCCTTAACGAATAGACACCTAATAATAACGATTAAGGTTCATTTGTTAAACATCCTTATCGAATGAGCCATAATATTAATGTATGAGACTTAATTACTAAAATGCCTTCACAATAAAATAATAATAAATTACGAAGATGATTAAAAAGACTGAAGAAAAAACCGTGCACTAACAAACACCCCCACGTCTTGAACTCTTTGTCTTCACTTTACTTGAATCTTTCGGTCTTCCAATCTCAAAAACTATGAATCCCGAACGCATGACACACCCATACGACTCGTTGAAATTTCCTTTCAAATAGGATCTTGTTCTCAAATAAAGCATCGTTTTCGGTATCAGATAAATTAACGATCCGCATTGGGTCTATGACTCGTATAAAATTAGTCTCCAATCCCTTTCCCAACACGATAACCGCCCCGCATGTTATGTTGTCATGGTACCATCGATTGAACAATAGATGAGGATTCTGCGAAAAAGTCTTCACTGGTACCCTTTTCATAGTCTTTGGCGTCTTAACTTTAAAAACAAGTTTCCTCCAACCTGTACATGGATCAATTTCATCAATATACTTACATGTTGGAAACTGCAGTTTAAAAAAATTTAAACCTGTGGTTGACCTCGAAGGGCAGATGTTGATGAAACCATCCTGCTAATCGATTTCCACCACGGTTGAGAAACGGTCGATTGGCGAGCGTCCGCATGTCCCACCTCGGCAGTGAGAGAACGTCAGTAAGATATTAAAAATATTGGACGCCGTTCTCCCACTTAATTATACAAACTCTTAACTGTAACAACTCGGTTTTTCCAATCTAAATACCCGACCCATTTTCAATTTTTTAATAAATTAATCAATAAAATATATACACTTTGGATTAGATACAATTCACACCCCAAACTCAAGTTTTTACACTCTATGTTTCCATCTTAAAACCCCAGGGACCAAACTGCAACCTTTATCAAATATTATAATATCATACTATAATCCAATCCCATGAACCAAACCGTGACCTGTATTTGTTTATATTTGACCCGATTAATTGCCTTGGACCATAATCTTCGCATTTCGTTTGGAATTGATTTATAATCTTTGTACACCTTACCATAACGACTCCACCGACTCATGTAATTAAGGAACCACAATCAATTTACGATCCTAATGCTTAATTAATGAAACCGTCTTTACTCATATGCTAATACACCATTTAGAGAAGTCCATAACTCAATTAAACTTGTCAATACCATTCACTTAACCTGTCTATCTCAACCCCTAAACGAATTGGATTAATATCGTCTCAATCATGCTGTTCTTGATCGCGTTTGGCCGCTACATTATGTTCGTCGTTCATCACTAATCAAACGCCATTACAGGTAATTTCCTATGTGGTTATGGTCTCGTTCCAATGTAGATCAAAAGCCCTAATCTAAATTGAACAATCATTTAACGTTTTAATCAATTGTAATTCTTAGGGTTCTTTAACAATGTGGGGAAAATCGTATTATGTATATAAATGTTCGTTTGCATTTGATTAACACCAGACAAGCTGGCTCAGTTGGTCGTTTGTGTGTGTTTTTTTGTTTCTGCGTGCCGGCCAGGTCTCGGGTTCGAGACCCTGGACGCGCCTTTTTGATATTTTTGTTTCCTTTTCATTTTTTTATTAAGTTAAACCTTACATAAATCATTATAGTTAACATCTCATATAATATAAAACATTATTCAATCTAACCGGCGCCATTAAGTTTTCGAGCCTTTTCGGTTATCTCGTATCAAGCTTTTCGTATACATTAGTAATAACAAACATTAACTTATTTAAACCCGATATCATCTTCGGTGATTCTTGTCGTTGGATGTCTTTTATAAACTTATAGTTATATATATATATATATATATATATATATATATATATATATCATATAAATACTAAACGTATTATATAGATTTTCATTAAAATACTTATTTTAAATCTTAATGCATATTATCTTTACTTATTTATATTTAATTAATTATTTATTCATTCGGAAGATTATAAGTATGTTTAGAGTTGTATTTATCAAATTAGTTTACTTAATTTGTGTATTTAATTGAATATTTATTTAGTTATTATTATTGTAAGCATATCGTATATCTTAATTCTTTAAAGTTATTTAAGTAAATGAATTTTATATTTTATTAAGAATAACCAATAGTATTTTATAAATGATAATGATTATTCATATTTTAAATGTATGATAAACAATAATATTAATCTTTACAATAATAATTATTGAAGAAATTCATCGATCAATTAATAAACATTTTAATCACAATACTTAACTTGAATCACATCGAAATCTTAATTCATTAAATCGTATTATATTTCTTATAATTAATTTATATTATATTTAACTAGGAATCCTAGAAGGTATATCCCGAAAGACTTACCTCTCTCTCACATCATCATCATCATAATCATCATTTATATTTCGTTCATCCGATCAGGTGAGTAATCACTCCCCCTTTTACTTATTTTTAACCTTTTTGGGGACATATGCGTATCGTATCATATTTATCTATTATCTAGTATTCAAAATCGCAACTGTTTAATCCCTAACTTGCTATTTTCTTACTTGCTTTATTTGAACCGCGTTCGGAGAGGTCCAACATATTCTCAGTCTAGTATGATCATACGACCGTCGTAGTGGCCGGCGTCCGACGCATTGACAATGGTTTCACCGACATCTCATTTTTGGTAACCAATGCTCATTCGCATGGCAACGGTTTAGCCCTTTCTTTATGGTTGATTGTTTGTGTATGTGCTATTGTTTAACTGCTTATCTCACAGGAATAGTTTGCATCATTCTTTATTTACTATATATTATTACTGTTGTGTCTCAAACTGGTGTTTTACTCACTCAACATGTGTTGTTGACAAAAATAAATTTTATACACATTTGCAGGTTATCAGCTTGGTTGTTTAGCAAGATGGAGATCACGTAGAGATGCCTTTTAGGATACAAAATTAATTAATCATTGTTGTAGTTTTCTTTATACTTGATGTACTTAATGTAATTGTTTCATTTAAATAGATTAAATACATATTTTCATTTAAATAATTTTGCTTGATAGTAACCTTTGAAAAGCTGTGAGCAATCAGTTAGCCCTGGCATTTCCGCCGTTGGTTGGGGTGTGACAGATTGGTATCAGAGCCGAAGGATTAAGATAAGTCGTTAGTGGTGCCTTAGTAACATGCCTAGGAACCCCATACGTTCTTATTTGTTTACCTGATGTGTTCTATTTGATTGTTTACAGCTTACATTATTATTTGTTATATTAAATACTTATTAACTGCTTAGCTAATTGTTTATTTTATTGTCGTGCACACACACTTTCAAAATATTTTATGACTCCGAGACTACGTCTCATTCTCAAAATATTTTTATAACTCTGAGGCTACGCCTAAACCTCAAAATATTTCTATTTAACTTTATTAATTGTCTTTTATTGTCGGAAATTTTCTTGAGAATTTTCTAGCTTTGTATTTGCTCTTTTTCGCTTAGAACTAGGGAGTGTGACAAGATTCCCCATCATTTTGGGATTGTCATGCGACCGACACTTTAAACGTTTAACGTAACCGGCTAGACGGCTACACCATTTATTGTGTATTATTATTTTTTAAATGTCTAGTCGGGTGACAAAATCCATGGGACGCCATGGACAAACCAACTATTCATTTTCACAATTATTGTATTTACGATATTTGGTTTGAGCATTATCACGCATGGTGATACACGAGATACTTAAACTACTCACACTTACATTTGTCATTCGTTATTTAGTTTGGTCGGTTAAAACGGCACGTAACACTCATGGTCCAACAAAATACCATGGACAAGCTCATGGGAAACTCAATATATCGAGAAACTTATGTTATTTATTATTTGTTAATGTATTCTATTTTATTTGAAACAAGTTATGATTTGACTCAGTTATTTAATTATTCAATTACATTGAACCAAGACTTATTAATTCAATTCATTCACATACTCACAAATATTTTCATTCCCATGATGGGGCACAAATCATTCACTCACTGGGACTCTGTTATCCCAAGTCCATCTAAACAATTTACTATTAAATTATTTAATCGGTTATCTTGCACTCATATTATCACATTCACAAATTATCAAGAGCAATTAATGTTTATTTTCCCATATGCATATTATAATATTATCAAACTATCAAATATAATAAAAATCATTATTAAATACCTTGCTAATTAAACAATATCCCTCATGTTCACGATTATAACGTTATCAATTAACGAACTTATCACAAGTAACTCAATACCCCCAATAACTATCAATTACATCTTAGTTATCACCCTCAAATTGTAACACCCTACTTTTGGTTATAATAATAAAATAAGTTTCGTCTATTTATAATGGGTCGTTATCGGTTTAGATAAATAGAATACGAGTTGGGCTAGTGTTGGGTTAAATGGATATGGGTTATGGACTTGGGTTATGAAAGAAAGAAGGAAAGACCATGGGCTTAAGCCCATGATCCATAATTATATAAACCATTAATACCCATTAATCATTCATTTCACACATACTCCATACACCACCAAAACACACACTTAGCTCTCTCTCATCTTTTTCTCTCTCTCTAAGCTGAAATCACCAAAGAAAATGATCCCGATCCAAGGTAATGATAGTATGATATTGTATGATGTTAAACCCGTCAGATCTAGTTGTGAAACGACGAACCGACACTGTTAAACCGTTTAAGTCATGAGATCCAGGTGGAATCGGGTATAAACAGAACCTAAGTTGAGCTTGAGGGTCACCCTAGCTCAGATCTGGATCGTACGGGACGAATAACGGTGAAAAATGGTGGCAAAATGAAGAGATTTCGTTTTTTCCGGCAAGATTTCCGGTTTTCCGGCGACGACGGCGCCGGAAAGGCGGCGCCGCCGGTGAAGGGAATGCTTAAAAGGATATCTGACATTCTGTCAGATGCCCTAAACCCTAGGAGCGTTTAACGAACTGGGCACGCCCATTCGTTAAGGGAAACTAACGAATTAGCCTAATTCGTTAAGGATTTGTTATGCAATTCTTCAGACAGTTCTTTATGGGAAATGCCGAATGAACCCTCATTCGTTAGAAGGGTCATTCGTTATAAAAGGGGGGTCATTTGTTACCAGGTTCAATTCGTTATAAGCACCAATTCGTTAAGGTCGAATTTGCTATAAAGACCAGGTCGTTATAAGGTCTGATTCGTTACAAAGGCAGATTCGTTATAATAGTTAATTCGTTATTAACTCCAATTCGTTAAGGACTGATTAACGAATTAGACTTTGAAAGAATTACAAAACAGTCCTTGGACTTATAAAAGAATGATTTAATTACAAAGAAGCCCTTGAACTTTTAAGTAACAAATTAAATAATGATCCAAAATTCTAATGGAAAATGCATTAAAACAGTTAATGGAAATAAAATTTTTCCAAGTTGACCCGGCAGCTCGACCCCAGCCAGGGGCTCTGACCCTTGGACCCTGCTAGGGGCTGCCGCCCATAGACCTCGCTGCTAGGGGCGCTACCCTCGGACCCCCGTTCGTTGTGGGTTATATAAAGATAGATATACGATAAGAGTAGTAATAGTTAATTGATACATGTGAATATTATACAGTTAGCCGTGCCCAACAGAAGAAAGGAATAACTATTAACGGTGAACGTAACCGACTTCAGGTAAGTTTCTAGCCCCATTCCTTGTTATGTTTTCGGGGCTGTGTGCATACTCGATGTGATTAGTTAATACATTTATCCTAAGTGATAAGTGTATGCCATATATGCATTATGTGAAATGTATTAATGGTTTCTTGCTGGTACATGAACGATCTTCGAAATTGCATGTACTGCCAGGAAATGGTTGATGTTATACGTATGTTGTAAGATGAAGAATGAATGATGTATGTATGTGCGAAACTTACAATTATGTATATAGAAAGTATTTTTAGGAGGTATGGAAGAAAGGTTACCGGACCCTAATAATATCCGAGGATGAAGGGTGACCGGACCCTAATAATATCCGAGGATGGAGGGTACCGGACCCAAATAATATCCGAGGATGAAGGGTGACCGGACCCTAATAAAATCCGAGGATGAAGGGTACCGAACCCTAATAATATCCGGGGTATGTAGGGCGAATGCTCTTTATAATGTAAGGTTAGTTATGAATGTCTATAAAGGACTGATGAACATGTTAAGTATGTAATGCGTACCTTTGGGCACGTATTTGTGTATGTAAAGTAAGTTATGTGATTAACTAGAACTCACTCAGCGTAGCTAACTTGTAGTATGCATGCAGGCAAGTAGTTTGAGGCAGCTCGCGTGATTGAAGACACATGGCATGGAATCAAAGATATTGGCATCTCAAAGAAATGTTGTGATGTTTTAAAGACTATGTTTTGTTTTAAATGACTATGAATGTTTTATAAGACAAGATTTGGAGGTTATGTAAGATATTATGGTTGAAGTTTTATATTCCGCGTAAAGTTTTAATTAACTCTGATTTGAAAGAACTGTGTTTATGAGTAAATCCAACACCATAGCAGGGCTAGCTGTAACGGGGCCTTACAAGTTGGTATCAGAGCAAAGGTCGAGTGATTTAAGCATCCTATATGCTTTGACTCGAACAGAGAATGCGATTAAAGTAAGAAAATAAAGAAGATGCCAGTTAGAGATAGCCATGTGTCACTCAAGCAAGCTTAGTAACGGTAAAGTGTATGATTAAATATGTATGTAAATGTTAGCGTAATTGCTGAAAAAGAATATGTGAATGTTAGGGATAGGATTAATTGATTGTTCGATTGGTTAACTGTTTAGAGCAGAACCAACACAAATAGACTCATAAGAGGAGGTGTATAGGACACGAAAAGTAACGTGATCAGCTAATCACAGCTGGCCACTGTTATTACCTGTCAGCCTTAGTATCCTTATACTAAATAGTTCCTTAAGTGATGACGTTTGTGTTTTCCTTTCTAGAATACGATGGCTGGATCTAGGACAGTTGTTGGAGCTGGAGGCCGCACTGGACGTCGTGGCAGGCCTCGTCAACCTTTGGTAGAAACAGCTTCCAACACCGGAGCTGAAGGAAGCGCAGATGGAAGAAACCCTGATAACAATGAAGTGGTTCAAATTGATCCCTTAATCCAAGCAGCTATTGTCCAAGTAGTAGCCACGGCTGTGAAAAACATGAATCCGGAGGGGTCTGCTGGAGGCCGTGAAAAAACCGCTGAAGGAGCGGGAGGTGGTGGTAGGAAGTATGGTGAAAGAGAGAGGGAGGCTTCGAGTGTTGTAAGGTCTGTGAAAGTGGATGATACGGAGAGGAGCCAAGGTGGTTGCAACTATAAGTCCTTCAAGGGTTGTGACCCGCCGAAGCTGACTGGTTTGGGAGACGCAATCGCTACCCTTCAATGGATAACCGCCATGGATAAAATTATCCGCATTAGCGAGTGTCGTCCCGATCAAGTTGTCGGTTATGCCACCCAATCGTTTGAAGATGAGGCGATGTATTGGTGGGAATCTATTGAGCAGAGAAGAAGTCGAGAGGAAATCAAGGCTATGAGGTTGGAGGATCTGAAATAACTGGTTATGAAGAAATTATGTGCTGACGCCGTGGTTGAGAGGGCGGAGATGAAGTTCCTAATCTTGAAAGCTGGGATGATTACACATCGTGAGTACACCACTGAATTCAACCGAATGCCTAGGTTGGTGCCCGATATGGTCAACACTGAGGCGAAGAGAATCAAGTGCTACGTGAGGGGATTGCCACAGAAAGTTCGTATGCTGGTCAGGGCGAATAAACCTGATACTTTTGACTCTGTTGTCGAACTCGCAGAGATGGTTTATGAGGATCTGGCTGCGGACGATGTTGTTGTGGGGGAAGAGAAGAAGTGGGTCACTCATGTTAAACGACCCAGTACTCAGTTGTGGAACCCTAAGGACAAGAAGCCGAAGGTGTGGGAGAGGAAGATGTGCAAGACGTGTGGGAAAGTTCACGGTGGTGAGTGCAAGTGGGGTACTGGTTCGGATATGTATCACAAGTGTGGAAAGGCTCATGGTGGAGAGTGTAGGCTTGGGACAAATGCGTGTTATAAGTGTGGGAAGGTGCGGTACTATGCTAATGAGTGTGATGTAAAACCTGCATGCTACAAGTGTGGTAAGACGGGTCATATGGCAAGGGAGTGTACTGATGGCGGAGCTGGAGGTAGTGGGAAGAAAGATGACGATCAAGCTACGCCAAGGACAAGGGCCTACATGCTGACTCAGGAGCAGGCTAAACGGATTCCGGATGTGGTGACTGGTACGTGTTTAGTAAACGGTATTTCTGCTTCAGTATTATTTGATTCTGGTGCGAATAGAAGTTTCGTAGCTACCCCATTTAGTAAATTAGCTAAATTGAAATGTTGCCGAGTGCCTGAAACTTTTATAGTAGAAAACGCTAGTGACGCTTCAGTTAAAAAAATGAGAATGGTTAAAAACTATAAGATAGAGTTAGAGGGACATGAGTTCCCTATTACCTTGTATGTTATGACCTTAGGAGGGTTCGATGTAGTTTTGGAATGGATTGGTTTTCTGAGTATGAAGCTCAGATAGTATGTAAGAGTAGGATGATAAGGTTAAAATCCTTGAATGGTAGTACGGTGACGGTTTATGGTGATAAGGAAAGTTCTGGGCTTAATGTCATTTCGATGATAAAAGCCGAGGGTTTACTAAGGCGAGGGTGCGGTACCTACCTGGCGTATGTAGTCAATGCTATGGCCAAGACGAAAGAGATGAAAGATGTCCCTATAGTGTGCGACTACCCAGAAGTATTCCCTGAGGATCTTCCGGGGTTGCCACCGGAGCGAGAGATAGAATTCCATATAGATTTTGTACCAGGAGCCCAGCCCGCCGCGAAAGCGCCTTACCGTCTAGCACCATCCGAGATGAAAGAACTGATGTCCCAACTGCAAGAACTCTTCGACAAGGGTTTTATTAGACCAAGTGTTTCCCCATGGGGCGCACCAGTGTTATTCGAGAAGAAGAAGGATGGAAGTATGAGAATGTGCATAGACTATCGCGAGTTGAACAAGCTTACGGTAAAGAATAAGTATCCTTTGCCAAGGATTGATGATCTGCTTGACCAACTGCAAGGTTCAAGTTGGTTCTTACGAATAGATCTCAGATCAGGCTATCATCAGCTGAAGGTAAAAGAGGTAGACATCCCTAAAACAGCGTTCCGAACGCGATGTGGACACTACGAGTTCCTCGTGATGTCATTCGGTCTGACGAATGCTCCCGCAGCATTTATGGACATGATGAATAGGGTGTGTCGACTGATGTTGGATAAGTCAGTTATGGTCTTCATCGATGATATATTGATTTATTCAAAGAGCGAGTCTGATCATGCCGAGCATCTGAGAGAGGTGTTAGAGACTCTGAAGAAAGAGAAGTTTTATGCAAAGTTTTCGAAATGCGCGTTCTGGTTATGAGAAGTGCAATTTCTTGGTCACGTGATTAATCCTGAAGGGATTACCGTGGACCCAGTTAAGATTGAGGCAATAACGAATTGGAATACTACACAGAATCCGAATGATATACGAAGCTTCCTAGGGTTAGCTGGCTACTATAGGAGATTCAGCGAAGGTTTCTCCAAGATAGCCGCAGCATTAACCGGTATGACCCGAAAGTCGATAGTATTCAGTTGGGGTAAGTTTCAAGAAGAAGCTTTTCAGTAGTTGATGAAGAGACTCACGCAAGCTCTATTCCTTACTTTACCCGATGGTGACGAGGATTTGGTTGTCTGTACTGATGCTTCGCATTGTGGGTTAGGTTGCGTTTTGATGCAACGAGGAAAGGTGATAGCTTACGTGTCTAGACAGTTGAAAGTCCATGAGAGTACTTAACTGACGCATGATTTAGAGCTAGCTGTAGTAGTGCATGCCTTAAAGATATGGAGACATTACATGTATGGTACTAAGTGTACTATTTATACGGATAATAAAAGTTTAAAGTATTTATTCGAACAGAAAGGGCTGAACATGAGACAGAGGAGGTGGTTGGAGTTGATTAAGGATTACGACTACGACATTAAGTACTATCTTGGTAAAGCTAATGTGGTCGCCGACGCCCTAAGTCGTAAGAACGCGGAAGTCATTGCAACAGTGAAGTCATACCAGTTGATTATGAATTCAAGTCTGTTTGATGAAATCGTCAAAGTACAGTCTGAAGTGTTGGTAGATGAAGGGCTAGTGAAGAAAGAAAGCATTTTCGGTCAGAAGGACGCGTTGATGGAAAACACTCATGGTGTTAAGACTAGTTTGATCATATGTGGATACCACACCATGGGGATCTCAGAGGTCGAGTCTTAGATGAAGCTCATAAGTTAAGATATTCGATTCATCCAGGAACTACGAAGATGTACCAAGATTTGAAAAGAGATTACTGGTGGCCAGGCATGAAGAATGATGTAGTAGATTATGATAGTAAATGCCTAACTTGCTTGCAAGTCAAAGCAGAACACCAGAAACCTTATGGAAAGATGCAGCCTCTAGAGATACCAGAATGGAAATGGGAACACATCACCATGGATTACATAACTAAGCTACCTCGTACAGCTAAGCATCATGATACCATGTCACACCCGGCCCTGAGCGGCGGAAACAGCCGGGCGCGCACGAGTGGGAATTGATACTTAAGCACGGGCCATTGCAAACATTCAAAGATTTTCATTGCGCATGAAAAGTTTAATACAAATACATTACATTGTTTAAAAATTATAAAAACATCCAAGTATAAAAATTATTGAAGATTTCCACGCCATATCCCCATGCGCGGCGGGAACAACCACGCGCATCGAAGGGATAGAACTAAAATCTTCCAAAAAGCTAGTTTAGATGTTCAGCGTGAGGTGCTCTAAGTGTGACTCCATGCGCTACCTAGTTATCTCCTGAAAGACACGTAAAAACATTTGAATCAGTATAAACTGAGTGAGTTCACAAGTCTTAGTAACTTGATAAATCGTATTGCATCATAATCTTGATACAAATCATTCTGAAACATAATTCTGATAGCATCATTAAAACACATGCTTGGTAAAACATAGTTATATCAACATATTCTGATAAAATCGTTCCGCGGGTTACGCGCGAACATTTCTGGGAACTGTGCTCGTCTATGCAAAGTGGCGCTGCCACTACGAGCTAAAATAAGTAATACCGTCCCGCGGGTTACGCGCGAACGTTTCAGGAACATGTGCTCGTCCATGCAAAGTGGCGCTGCCACTACGAGCTAAAATAATAATACCGTCCCGCGGGTTACGCGCGGACGTTGTGCCGGAAAACAAGGCGCTCGTCCATGCAAAGAGGCGCGACCCCTACGAGCGGGTTCAAACCCATAGTACTGCCCCATGACCATACTAGGCACTCGTCCATGCAAAGAGGTGCGACCCCTACGAGTGGGTGGATCAAACCAGCAGTCCCTACCCTTAGAGTTCCAATGGTAAAGTGATCACTTACTCGAGTTCTAGCGCACATACATCGAAAACCTTAGATAACCGTTTGCATTACTCATCATGAAACGTAACTTAAACACATAATCGCTTGCATAGCTTGTAAGTATACCATGATAAAACATTATTTAAGTACGTGTCCCTCGCCCCGAAAACAGTTTAAAAATAGTGAAAACAGTGAAAATAGGGGCTGTGAGACTCACCTGTGGTTCTTGTTAAGGGATTAATCGAGATTCGGGTTTTCTTGGTGTTGGCCTCGGAATCGAAGGTCTAGAATACGATTAAATAACAAGAAGTATATATATTAAGATCAAGAAATAGGAGAATATAAGGGTTGGAAAGTAGATCTCAAGGTTATAACCTCGGCTTACCTAGTAACTGGAACGGAATCGAAAATAACGGATGCTCGGGAGATGATTAGTGCAAGTTTGCAGTTCTTTGGAGTGTGTTTTGAGTGATAATTTAGGTTACATATTTATAGGCAAACTCAAGGGAACACAATCCCTTGCTTTAGGGGATTGAAATCTTTTCATATCTAGGTGTAATGATGATAAAGTATGGAAATTATTATTGTTTATTGTTTACTTAAAAGTGGAGGAGTGAACAAAAGATCTTGATTTGATTTGGACAGGACATGCAGGTCTGGGGTTGGTGAGAATAGGGTGGCTGACAGTTGACTTTTCATGTTACAGTGTGCTTTTTCAGGTACTTTTGTCAGTGTACAGTAAAAAAAAGTGGAAATCTCTGAAACACGCTACTGTTTCCTTTTGGCGGGAGTAATCTCCTTATGTCTGGAGAATAGACTAAGTGTTCTGTGCGCATCACTTTGTGCGCATAGCTTTCTGCGTGAAGGACATTTCTTTGCTGCGGGTAGGTGCGTAACCTTCTCGCAGTTGGGGATATTGAGTTTCATTTGTAGATTCTCCAGGTGGTCTTGGTATTTCAACATAGTGATCAGTCATGTTGAAGTCAATTCCATCTTGGAGCTTCAGACAAACTAGCTCTCAATGTTCCCGCCATGCGGGGAGGTTAGTTCCCTTCCGCACGCGCATAAACGATTTAGGATGCACCCGCCTTAGCATCATGCGGGATGGTCAACCCATAGACAACATAACGTTAAGTTACATGAAAACATAAAGCCGAAACATTCGCGCATGGCGCATATAAC